>NC_035438.2:36781484-37081484 GCF_002127325.2 Helianthus annuus
ACACCCATCCCGGGGATGTTCGTACAGGCACCTAATGTTCTACACAGTTTGCTAGGCGTTCATATGGGTGTTCAGGTACTACTCGATAGCATCGAGGTTCGAAAGGGGTGCAGGGAGAAGTGAAAAGATCGTGTTCGAGTAGGAGGCAATCATTGCTACGGCTCCTATGAACTGTTGTGTCTCTCATCATACAGATAACGAAACGGAACCCCTTTTTCACTTGTTAAGCCTCACTGGGACTCACATCCACCCCACTATATTATTATGTGTGCACCCACAATAATATTGTGATTTGCATGTTCATCTCAGCTCCTCTTAACTCATGTCAAATGGTTCCCCACACTCGAGTAGATTTCAAAGAGTATCAAGTAGTGTAAGTCATGGATGTTTAGGGAATTACCACCCTATCAATCACATGATACGAGAAAGTGTACATAAATTCATGTTGGTGTGCTAACGTGCAATCACATGCAATATCGTATGTGGGCTTTCACTAGTTAGGCATACTAGTACGTATAGCGAAACAGGAAACATAAAGTAAGCAAACAAGTAAACACTGGTCCGAGCTATGAGGTCAAAGGTGTTGAGCCTTGCACTTGGAGTGTAGTGTCGTCACGAGTCACGGGTTATAGTCTGGTTTTCTCCAAAAAGATTTACCCCTTTTTAAAACCAAGTTCACTATAACCAATGGCTCTGATACCAATCTGTCACACCCCCAAAATCCACCTGCGGATAACACCCGCTTCGAGGGCGTGACTGACCAGGATCCAGCCACCAATTATACTGAGCATTTAATTAATAGAAGAAATATTTAAAATCCGAAGTAATTAACAACATTAGAGTTTAGATTCGGTAATTAGTTTAACAAAACAGCGGAAGCATAAACCAAAATAGTTTTAAAGACAGTTCATTGATCAAAACAGTTATCCCAACACACGGGTTTGACGAACACTACACTTCCCCAAGTAGCAGCTCCTGAATCATTGGTTACCTGCAAAGCATGCAGTAAGGAGTCAACAATAATGCTGAGTGAGTTCACTAGTTGTCCAGTTTTAATTACCAAAAACTTGTTTCACCGGTTAATTTATCCGTTTATACATGCCCTGGGGAGCTACCCCAAAAGTTAGCGACTAAACTGTTTTTCCAATACCGAACACTAGGTAACCGTTGCGTATCCGCAGGATGCCCCGATGTCAATGTTCTATCATCATTGACGGATTTCTGAGTCTATTAGTTCACGCCCGTCCCAAACCAGGGCACGGTGTGAGGCTGGTAAACACCTAAATAGCGCTATCAACTAATAACCCGCTCGCCTAACCCGGCGACTAATCGGTATTTGTAGTAGGGACTTGAGTGATAGAGTTTCGTTTAGTGCCGTTAGTTGCAATCCGTATAAACAGTAATTAACCAAAAGGTTTCCCAATACCCGGGAAGGAAAAGTAAGTTGTGTTCCCAATAACCAGGGAAAGTATGTAAATGGTATCCCCTTTTACCAGGGGATAGGATTGTCCAACAGGTTTCCCAATACCAGGGAAGGAAAAGTAAGTTTTGTTCCCATAACTAGGGAAGGTATGTAAATGGTATCCCCTTTTACCAGGGGACAGGGTTGTTTTAGTCTCGTGTCCCAAACCACCGGGACGCATGCTTTTAAGTTGTGAACTCACCTTGGGTTGCTCGGTAGGTTTAGGTTACTTGTCAATCACGTTGGTCACCACGTCCTAACATGGTTACCGGTATAGGTCAGGTTCGGTATACAAGTATTCACGTAAAACTTACACAGAACTAACATGTATCAAGCATATAAGTAAACAGTGGGTTAATGGGCCGGCCTAAATAATTAAGCAGTCAACAGCAACACATAGTTCATTTAACAGATAGCCCAAGTTAACACAGAATGGCCCAATAACCAGAATGGACAGCCCACTCGCAACCAGCTGGTCTCGAGTCGCAACCAGGTGGTCTCGGCTTGTCACGCTGTGGTTACGAGTCGTAACCGTGGTCTCGAGTCATCATGTTTTGGTTGCGAGTCGCAACGGCGTGATTTCGAGTCGCAATCTCGTGGTTTCGAGTAGTCATGCTGTGGTTGCGAGTCGCAACTACGTGGTCTCGAGTTGTCTTGCCTTGGTTGCGAGTCGCAACGACGCGGTTGCGAGTCGTAAGCTGTCCCTTTCACGTACACGTGATGATGCAGATGCAACAGTCCGAAATTGTACCATGTATTCAGACCCAGATTAGGAAACAACCAATAAGGTTTCACTAACACTTTTCCTAAACTGACCAGCAATGAAAATAGATCAAACTTTGCCATTTTTACATCTTCAAGTCATATTCAAACAAGTTCATCTTATGTTCATCATTTTCTAGGGTTTTCATGCCAACATAAACACACATTTATGAACCGAAAATCACATATTTCTAGCAAGATCATCATGCAAGAACAAGAAACACACATGTTTGTAGCCGAAATCTCATATTTAACAACATCATTTTGCAAGGACAATGAAGCATAGATTGGTTAGCCATGAATACTCTTAGACTACCATTTTCTAACCATTTTTAAACATGTTACCACATATTGTCAAGCTTTACGAACCAACCTAAGAATCATGCATCTTGTTTCTAACCAAACATTTCTAGTTCATTTATCACACATAATTTCTACACACAAAATAGAACACTAACCGGTTTGAGAAGAAGAAGCCGTAAACAAGGAAAAGAACCGAGAAGATGGAGTGTCCGAGTTAGTGGTCTTGACCGAGTCCTTGTCCGGGATCCTTGCTTGAACCGAAAATTGAAAGGGATTGGGGTGTGTTGTTGAGGGTTTCTAGTTGAGAGAAAAATAGTAGAAGTGTGTTTGTGTGTTGTGTATGAAATGAGGGAAAGTGGGGAAAGATGGGGTATATATACCAAGGGGTGTTTCGGTTTGGGCTTGGGGTTTCGGCCCAAGCCGGTTACGGCTCAACGGCCCACTCGAAACCGAGTGGCCCACTCGCAACCGCCCGGTTGCGAGTCATGGTCTCGACTCACATACATTTATATATATAATACGTACATTCAACACACATTAAGCAAATATAGATCACGTTTTCATTTAATAATATTTATATACACAAAATATTACAAGGTGTTCGTTCGGAAAAACCTCGAGTGTCACATTATCCCCAAGTTTTAAGAACTTTCGTCCCGAAAGTTGAAGCAGCCACTGCCAAGCTAGCGTGTTTTAACGGGGTGTCACAACATGTTCTTTGTTAATCTGTACGTTTTTTTACTTGGTTAATGTGGTGTTTATTTGGATCACACGTTTCTCAACAATAATAATTATTTTTCCTTCCAAACAAGAATAATTAAAGACGAGAAAAACCAAAGTACCGAAAACAAACTAAAAAATGGTTTACATGTGGTTTTCATAATACATTCATATAATCAATCAAAACAATGATAAAATTTTCAAGGACAAGAACTGGCAGAATAAACAATTAAACTTCCACACACACACACACTTATTCATTGCAAATTTACTAAAAAAACCGTCATATTATTTTACATGCTTTGAACATGTCTTCGACTAATCAGAACAGGCGCTTAGTCGAAAACTGGTATGCTTTGTGGGTGCCTAAAGAAATTCTCCGGGTCCACTTTAGCCTTGATTCGAATCAACTTTTTAAAATTTTCCCTCTTCCAATACCTCTCGCCCCAAACGCTTGCTTCCTCATAAGTCTCACTTCCAACACCCAAATCAAGATCAATGTAGTTCACATACGCCTCCCTCGGGTTCTTTGATACGTACGGCTTCAAAAACTTATCAAACCTTCGCAGCCACTCTATCCGTTTGAGTGATGCTGGGGTCGTGTCTGAAGTTTGATCAAGAAAAAACACACCCTTAAACAGCTGATACAAAACCCCAGCTCTATGAGGATACGGAATTGCTGTATCCGAGTACTCCTCCATCTTCCCTCCAAAAGTGTATGCAATCAACAACTCTGATCGGTCGTTTTCAAACATCTTTCTCCAGATCTTTCTGAGCCCCTTTTTAGGGATAGGAGTCCTGACATAGTCTAGTTTAACTTTGTAGTTCCACAGCCTCCGGATGGCAGATTTGTTAGCTATAGTTTCGGTTGGGGTCGAGCTTGTGAATCCCTGATCTGCTAATACAAGGCTTGACTGGACCATGCTCATTTCTTCGCAATTCTCTTGCTTCACCTTGAGCTCAGGGAAGTGTTTGTCTAGCAATGTAAGCAGTGTGTCGATTTTGCCAAGATAAAGTCCTTGAAACAACATTCGTATCGTTTTCTTTGTGGTGTTGCCTATAAATTCACTTGATAGCTGAACTCTTATAAGCAAATCCGGATCCATCCTTGGTGCTACATATTGATATTTATAAAAAATATCTGTCCCATTTTCTTCAAGTGTTATATTCACTCCAAAAACAGTCACAATCTCCGGCACTGGAACCAACCTCAGCTTCCATGCAAGAACTATTCCAAAGCTGGAAGCACCACCACCGCGAAGCGCCCAAAACAAATCTTCACCCATCGACTTCCTATCCAAAATATTTCCATTGACATCCATGAACAGAACATCCAAAACATTATCCGCAGCTGTCCCATATTTCCTCACTAGGTTTCCATACCCACCGCCGGTGATGTACCCGCCCACACCCACCGTGGGACAAACACCAGCTGGGAAGTACAAGGTGTTGGTTTTTTGAGAAATTCTGTAGTAGACTTCACCAAGCAGTGCACCAGCCTGGACCCATGCAGTCTTGTTTCCAACATCCACATCTATAGACTTCATGTTGACAAGATCAAGCATGACAAAGGGAACTACAGCAGAAGATGAGACGGCTTCGAAATCATGTCCTCCTGACCTGATCCTGATCTCATATCCATGTTTCTTGGTGCAGAAAAGAGAGGCTTGGATCTGCATTTCGTCGATGGGAGTCACGATGACGGACGGTCTAGGGGTGGAGGGTTTGATGAACCTAAGATTGTTTACTCTAGCTTGCCAAATGGACTGGAAAGAAGAGTTGAGGGGAGTGAAAATGAGTTGAGAGATGGAGGTGGCATTGTTGGTTTTGGATTGGAGGCAGCTTATGAAATCTTCAGAATCATCAGGATCAATGGGAGATGAGGCTCCCAATAAAACATAGAAACAAAGAGTTGGAAGCAAAAAGAACACAAGTTGAGATTTTTTCATGTTTTGATGAGTTTGATGCAGTGGAGACAAGTGTATTTATACAGGCAGGAGAGCCACAAAACGCAACAAAAGACCATGTGTAATGCTACAAATTAATATATCCAATTCACCATTGACTTTTTCCATGTTTATTTTATTTCACACGACACAACCATTCTATTTTAACCTTCTTATTGTTTATTTATATTTATGTAAGAAATGTTTTTCGTGATTATCATTATTTTATTTCATATAGAAAAGGATGTATTACAGGAACTACAACTTTAAAGGGTGGTTCAAATTTAGACTAATTTAATTACACCGTGGGGTATGGTGGGGTTTGGGTTGAGATTGGGTTGGGGCATTTGTTGACAAGTGGTTTGGTGGGGCAGACATAGGGCGACCCATATTTAAACAGGGTATGGTGGGGCGGGGGTTTGGGGCGTGGGTTTGGTGTACCGGTGGGCTGTTTGTTAAACAACAAATTTAATTTTTTTTAATATTTTTAATTAAAGAAAATTACATTAAAAAAAATTCCTAATGTTTAATGGTAGTATCGAACAAAATGTAGAAATCGGTGGTGGTGGCCGTCGATAGGCTCTTCCATAACAAGCTCTACAATCGATACTTCAAACGCACATCCATATTCATGGCACACGACGAAACAAATCAGTGCAATATCGGCGATCGAGTATGTTTCTCCTATTCTATGTGATTAATAGTGTTTGATTATGTAATGTTATGGAACCATAATTTGTATTTGGATTGAAAATAACTGCTTGATGGTTATGAGTTCATCCTGTTTGATCATGTATGTTAGAAACTAGAAATTATCACAATATGTATAGGCCATAGCAATAGCAGAATTTCTTGAATGAAATTTGCCCTAAACATAAACATAGCCAAAACAAACAAATGCATTCCAATTGTTGGGATTTGTGGAGGCTTCGACCTAGTGGCAACCGACCCTAATACGCTATTCGCTATAGCGGGCGCTACACTCGCTATTTACAACTACTTTTAGCAGCTTGCCTAAATTGGCGTCTTGTTACTTTGTGTTACTAAAGTGTAAATTACGCCCCGCTTGCGGTATGCGCATATAATGGATATATGTGTGATTCTCGATACAGTTGGCTTTGATAGCATGGCTTACAATCCTAGGTATTGCTATGCATCCTTGTTTTACCTTTCAATTACTTAATAAGCACAACATATATACATTAGTATACCAGATTGTTAAGCATCATTTTAATTTTTAGTTCTAACTATGTTTTTTATGATGTAATTCCATGTAAATTTCTGGAATTTTACTTGACTTCAGTGATATCAAGACTTTAGGATCTTTTGAAGGATCATGTAAATTGTATCACTTTTTATATGGGCAGTGCAACATCATACTGTGTTGATTACAATAACTGTGATGTTTATTACTAGATTAAGTCTATTTTGTTCTGTGCCTTGTTGTTGTTTGGTGTTTGCTTTTTAGTAGCAGTTTTATTAACTCTTAGTCAATATGATATAACGCCTACAACTAAATGTGTGAAAGATTAGTCGTAGAGGTAAATCATTAACAATCTTTAAAGGAAATGGGTCGATTTGGATTATATTTTTAAACAGGTTATTTGGATCATATAATAGATCAACCTACCTACTTGTAAATGGGTTAGTTTGGGTTATGTATTAATTATTAAATCAGCCTTCTACTTGCATACCGATTGATTTGGGTATTAGTTTAACTCAGCCTATTTACTTATAAACAAGTCGATTTGTGTTGTATTTTAACTCAGCCTATACACTTGTAAACAGGTCGATTCGGGCTGTATATTAAAACATCTTATTTATTTGTGTAGAAGTCGATTAAGTTATATTTAATAGATACCCATTATGTATTTCATTTATCTCAACAAATACATACATTATATCGAACAACCACCATCTTTCGCCAAAAACAGTAAGTTAACTTGTACTTATGTATGGATACAAGTAGGGGTGTTCATCTAGTTTTTTCTTCGGGTTTTGGGTTTTTCGGGTCGGGTTGTTCGGGTTTTTGTCTAGGAAAAATTGACCCGGTAACCGACCCATTTAAAGTTTGGGTTAGTCAGTTTTGGGTTATTCGGGTTAGTTTCCCTCTCCACTCTCAAACGACACAACCCAATTCAACCATAAGCGAGTGGTTCAACCACCAAAAGTTGTTCAATCTCCTATTGTGAGTGGTTCAACCGATGCTTCAACCCCCCTTCAATTCGTTGTCAGTTAAAAAGAATATGTATATGTTCGGTTTATTAGATATATGTGATGTTGTGTTTATTTGAATTAATGTAACTATTTGTCTCATTATTTATCTTTTGTTTAATTGATTTAAATGCCGATTCAATTAAATCTTGAAAAATAACATCATGTTGAATCTGCGTTTTAATTTTTCTCACAATACCATCACGTTGCTTAATTCTAAGTTAATTTGTGTGTAATATGATGGCGATGGATATTGATTCTTGAGTGTTCAGCCACTTAGTCTAATACTATGTTACATTGATATTCTTTATCACTTAATCATGTTTTAATCATTGGTGGTGATGTATATTGATGAGTTATCAGTTATCACCTGGGTAATTTTCATGTTTAAGCATTGGTGGTGATAGATATTGATTCTTGAGTGTTTACCTAGTTAGTCAATTGCTATGTTATATTAAATTTTTTTTTGTCACCAAATCAAAACCTAGGTACTTTAGCATCTGCGTCTTAAGGATAGTTTGGTTTATTTGACACGTTTCCATTTCGTTCATACTAATTCTGAAGGTTGATGCATGTATGTCTGCAAGAGTTGCACGAGCTAGTACTGCTCTTAGTTATAACTAGCAACACATTGTACATTCTCATGTCTAAAGTTTATTTGCCATGTGGTTCCTTCTTACTAATTGTCTTCTTTTCTCCAGTATTCACCAAATGATATACTCAATTTGTCAACGTTTTTAATTTGTGCCACAAGTTAATGTCTAAATGCCCCTTAGCATGAAAATACAAGAGTATTAGTTATTTTTTTTTTTTATCTTAACAGTTGATGTTTATACAAGAAATTAATGTGTCCATTTTTTTTATCTTTGTTGATCTCTGGGTTTTAAAAGCACGCTTGAGGCGCGAGGTGCACTAAGGCCAGGCCTCAGCGTAAGTTTATGAGAACGAAGGGGGTATTATAAGATCACAAGATCTCAAGGTATGTAAGTTTAGTGATTTAACTGTACCTTTGCTTGTTGTTTCAGTACTTTTGTTATTCCTATTTATTGATTGTATTTTATTTTAGATGACAAGATGTGGCTAACAAGGATGAGGAGAATGAAGACATGGATGCTATGACAAGTTACATTTTATTTAGCAAAATGAATTACTTCTTTTGGTGCCTGAGTGCCCCTTCTCTTCAGTCCTCTCTGCTTCTCGTTGCCGCCCTTTCTTTGCTAGACCGTCACTAGCACATTATTTGGTAGTCGCTGCCCCCACCGGTGTGTAGTTGATTACTTGAAGAAGGCGGTTGGGTGCCTGCAGTTCTGGCATCGTAGAACGCTTAAAACTAAAGCGGTATGCTCATTCTCTAAATGGAATTTAGGGTTTATAATTAATAGACATTATAACACTTGCCATTCACCAAGTTTTAAAAGCTAGTGCGTCCATTCATCATTTATCTGCCCATATTGAAGATCATAACTTAACAACTTTTTGGTTTTTTCAATTTTCAATTCTTAGTATTTAATAATGTGGTAACTTGTTTTGTTTGGAAATTATAAGTTGTAACAAGTGCTATGGATTATATGATAGGTGAACTAGGAAGGAAGGTAGCATGGAGAGGCCCACTTAGAAGAATTTCCAAGTTTGATCAGGGTATGGATTTTTTTCATCTCTCACTTGATCTTGGCATGGATTTAAATTCTTTTACTGATATTTCTTTTTTGAAGGGCCCCGAGGTCGTTGACAAAAATAAAGAGATTTCTTCTCGCAACAAATTCCTTGGCTTGCTGAATAGAGATGATGTAAGTAACCAATCCCTTTTTGGTTTAAACAAGGTTTTTCTTATGGATTAAAATAACATGGGAAATTTGTGGTCACTAGATTGGTATACTGATGTAAAGTAGTAAGAATATTATACTGTTGTTAGTTTAAGATCTTTAATATATGTTTACTGATGTAAAGTAATAATAATATTATAATAATAATATAAATAATACATAATAATGGTGATTTATGATGATAACAAAACAAACTTGTTCTAACTACATTCGGGTTGCACCAATAAATTCTTTTGTTTGAGTTTGTTGGGAAATTGTTTATGTTTTAATAAGCATGTATATGCGTTTCTTTTTCCTTTCTCTGTTGTACAACCATCATCACATGCTACTTTGTTTGCATCAATGAACTTACTTAATCTTGATTTCATAAAACTTAATATAAAGAAAATGCATTAAGTAGTATGTGTCGTGTGAGATGGATTACATGTTAATTTCAATCGATAGATAAAAGACTTAATTAAGGTCGTTATGGGAAGCTCAACTGTGAATTCTTTATTAGGAACACAATAAGAGCTGTACATAAATATTCAGTAGATTTTTCTTTGTGGTTGTAGGTTTTCTTTAGTTGAGCGAGATACCAAGGGTTGTCATTGATTAACCAAAGTCGACTTAATTGAAACTGATTGGTTATCATTGATAAATATGATGACACTGCAACGTAAATTGTAAGTTCTTTCTAGTTTTTCTTTTTGAAAAGTTTGTTTGAAGAATCATGTATTTGTTGACGTTTAAAAGTTAGTTGCCTGCTCTATGGCTCAAATCATTTGGTTATGAAGACATTCATTTTGCAATTGCGGTATGATAACAAACTGCACATATAATATATGGTTTTTGTTATGTTCTTTCTGTTAGTGTATTGGCTATTGTTTTTCAACAAGCAACTTGTATTTTTGGTTAATTGGTTTCTTTTTTTTTTTTTTTAATTTCATTCCCTTTTTGAAGGAACATATGAAGAACTACAAATCTTTAGAAGAAGATGAAGTGATTTGGTTGATCCTTTTATCCTTGTAATGAACAAGGAGCATGATGGCTACATTTGACTTTATGGAAGAGGTGTTACTTTAAAAATGATGAACAAAATGGGAGATGGTGAGGAACCATACATGATACATGATTTCGGGCTTAAGCAATAATTCAAAGCCAGCCTTGAAGTTAAAAAGACACAGTTGCTTGAAATTCAAGAAAACCATCAAAAAAAAAAAAAGCAAAGCCAGAAGCTATATAGAAAGATTTTGACAACCAATGAGCAAACTTTGAAACTACGATGCAAAGTATCATTGAAAAACTTTCTATTAGAGTTCTTGAAGTTCTTAGAGATGAGTAGAGGTTTCCGTTACATTTTATCATTGTTATTTTGATTAATTGTTATTATGAGTCTAGAGGTATTACGATAAAAGATTATTTATTATATTTATGTTATCATTGTGTTTGTGTAATTAAGATACTATTGTATATTAATAGAAATTTTTATACTTCAAAAGACAATTCTATAGAGTTGCATTTGACAATAAAAAGGTTACATTTGTTGTTACTAAATCTTAAAAAAATGTTGCATTTGACGTAAAAAAAAGTTGCATTTTAGTGTAATGGAGGTTGCATTTGAGATAACAAGGGTTGCATTTGACTGTTGGAAAAGTTGCATTTAAAGGTAAAAAAGTTGCAATAGCATGTAAAAAGGTTGCATAACAAAAAGGTTGCATTTGAATAGTATATGCAACCCTTTTTAAAATGGTTGCATTAGCTAAGAAAAAGTTTGCATTAGATCTAATGCAACTTCACCTAATGCAGCTTTTGATAAAAGGTTGCATTAGGTCTGATCCAACTTTTTCAAGGCCTAATGCAACTTTTTAACAGGGTTGCATTAGGTTCATTTTCTTGTAGTTTGTTTTTTATCTCTTCTCTCATCTCCAAGACTAGTTGTAACTCGCCACCCTATAGGTGATCAATCGGCTGGGATAGAATTTTCAAATCATCACGTCTTTGTCTCAGGGCATCTCTAGCTTCTTTGTTCCTTTGTTGTTCGGCCCTTTGTTGTTGGAAGACGTTGAATGTATCTAACTTGGATGAAATGTCATCCAACTGGTCGCTGTATATTCCCCTACGCAAGCCCGAACTCCCAGCTGAAGGCGATGCCGTACCAGATCTTGATTTTTGAGCATGCCTTTTTGCGGCATCTCTTCCATACTCAGGCCGGTTTGGGCTTGGCGAATCATCCAAAAGGTCCTCAAACTCTTGATCTCGTGCATCAGATTGGGCTTGGGACGAGGCCATTGACCTTTTGGAAGACGTGTTACTTTCGCTACCACTGGGGATATTCGCCCACTTTGGATGGAACTTACAAATCTCCCAACAATGCATGAAACGGAAGTCGGTCCCTACATTTGATTTGAATTGAACCAATGCATTCATCACAATGTCGGCTTCGGTTTCACCACTTTTTGGGTTTTGTTTTGCTTTATTTAAAAACCCACTATATTTTGTAAGTTGGCTGCTTATCTCGCTCCACTTTGAGGATAAGCTATCGTTTTCATGATAAACCTCTCTTTCCAATTCTTTATGGAATATTGTACTAACCCCTTGCCACAAATGGGTTCGATGTTGAGAATTTCCTACTTTTATAAAAACAAAATTTAATATATTACAAAGTTATATAAAAAAACCATTAATATAAACAAAGTTTATTAAGAATACCTAAAGTTGCACGTTGAGATTGTTGAAACCAACCTCTCGCCAATGCAACTTCTTCAGGAACGGTCCATTTTAGTTGTTTTCTCTTAGCGGTTTCAAGTGCTTTATCCGCCTCAGTTTTTTTCTTATGGCTTCTCTTTTTTATGGGTTTCGATGCGGAAGGACCATCGTTGCGGAAGGACCATCGTGTGGGAAGTTAGTAAACAAACAATTCCCAAGATACGATGCATAACTCGCTTCTTGGGGCATAAAAGAGTGTATCAAAAATGGACGAGGCATTGGATGAATGGGTGGTGGGCTAGGATTATTTTCTTGGAATGCATACGGATGGTTCGGGTCAAAAGAACGGTTATGAGGATGCATTTTTTCGTTTTGTAGAAGGAGAATTGAAGATGATTATAGAAGATGTGGTTGAATGTGGTAAAAAATGGAAGAAAAATGTGAGTTTTATAGTGGAATTTTTTTTTTAAGATAGCCGTTGGCCAACGGCTAGCCCAACGGTTACTTTGGTTTGTCCACTGAGAGCCCGCCATGTCAGCTTGGCCAGACCGCCCCACGCCCGGCTTGAAATCCAAGCCCCAAGGGCCACGCCCCAACCCAAGCCTACCCGGAGTGGTGGCTTGGGCGTTTTCCCCCAACCCACGCCAAAACCCTCGCCCCATACCCCACGGTCTTATTATATCACATTATTTCAAATCACTATAATTTCGGACCTCACTTTTTTTACAACACTAAACTATTCCAAACCACTACCTTATTATCCATCCCATTATCTACTTTCCTTTTAGTTAATCTATTTACTATCTATGTAATTTATTTACTTAATTATAATATTTATTTTTATTTAATATTAAAAAATAAAATTCATAACAAGATAATTTATGTTTTATTTATTTTATTTTTTATTACGTTATCTTATATTTTTATTTAATAATTAATTCAAATAAAATAGTAAAAAAGAATATTTGATTCTTAAGACGACTCTTTGTCAAACGGCTACTTTTGCAATGACTAATTTTTCATATGACTACTTTTGCAATGGCCAATTTTTTAACACCTGCTTTTACTACGACTAGTTTTTACCAGCTATAAATTCAATTCTTATTTCAAGTAACATATGTACTTTTGAGTTGATAATTCACTACAAAGATCTATAAAAAAAGGCAATAAACCCTTTGACCAAAGAAGAAAAGATGACTCTGGTCAACTTTTGGAAGGACTTATACGATAACAGACGAGTGGCCGAGTCAATTAGAGAACCCTTGTTTGAAGAACTCCGTCAACGTGTAGAAGAAACCAATTGCTCTTCGTACTCCACTTTGTCAAATTTTCATATTCATATGGTACCATCGTACGTTAAAAAATATTGTATTTTACTATATATATATATATATATATATATATATATATATATATATATATATATATATATATATATATATATATATATATATATATATATATATATATATATATATAGGATTAGGTTCAAACGTGAACAAAATCACAAGAGTGAACTGTGTGAACTTATCTGGACCCTTGATTTTGTAGATGATAGATCTTAGATCTTAGATCAATGGCACAATTGTAATTAAAGGTATAATAAATTTAATTTAAATTTTAATCTAAAGGGTAAAATATGAAACTTTCATATTTAACATATGGAAACTAATCAATACGTTTGTCATTTGTAATCCCCTAAAAGTCTCTGTATCAGTTTCAAAGACAAACACTATATAAAAAAAAATCCTCTAATGAAAATAATCCATCTCGATGAAGAACAACTGCCGGATGACTGAATCGCCGTTTCATTGTCGGATCTCGATGAAGAACAAACTGTCGGACGACGAAATCAGGATCCGAATCGAACAAACAGGTGAAGTTCGTTGGATCCGAATCAAACAAATAGGTGAAGTTCTCGATTTAAGAATTTGATTTAGGGTTTTTCAGGCGATGAAACTGCCATTAATGTACTGTTTGTAGAAATACTTGACCCAAACCCACCCCTAAATTTTCAAACTTTGGTGTTTATGTTTCAATTGGATTTTGATTTACAGAATGTTCCCATCTAGTTTGAGACTCAGTTTTGTATTGAGAATCTTCATGAAAATTATGAAAATGGAATTTTCAAGAAAATCGTTTAAAGTGGAATGCAATCTGAATTTGGGAAATGGATTCTTAAATGATTTTCTGGATTTCAAGTATGAAAAGTTTGCATCTTTTGTACTACTTAAGTATATATAAACAGTTTGTATCTTGTCTTACATTGGGTAATTAACATCTTAACAAATTAAGTCTCTTTTTCAAGGGAATGTGAGTTACCGAGTTTAAAACTTTAAGTATTGAGTATCGGGAGTAATTCATGTAATGCACTAATGTCTGAATGATGGATTGATAGATGAAGTTTGTGAAGCCACTCAACTTGTACCAGGACTTGCTAAAGCTGTGTGCTGTGGATCGAGGGCGATTTCTTGGTTTGGAGGTTTCGTGATAGATATGTTGGCCTCGCGGTTTCGGATTTCGACAATAAAGTTGCTTCACCATTAAGGTTTAAACTTGTTACAATTGCACAATTATTAATGATATAACTAGTGTAATAATGTCACTCTACTTTCTAGTATATGCTTCATACTTGCTTGCAGTATGCTAGAGATAATATTGGTCATTTTATATGCTGCAGCGTTTTAGTTAGGAAGAAAACAATATCGGTCTGATGGCTCTTGATTTCGAACATCTGGTTAGTTTACCAACTTCTACTTTATTCCTAATGGCTCTTGATTTCGAACATCTATTTGTTTTTTTCACCTAAAATTTGTTATTTTTGCGTCTTTTGTGCGCAGATATCAAAACTGTCTCTGTCTGCCTTTATTGTTGGATACCCATATGAAAACATGCAAAAGAACAGCAAAAATGCAAGTGTCTATATCATATTGTAACTTCACCTTCTTGTTTATTCGGTTTGAAATTCACGATCTTATTTCTCTTTCTCTATCAGGCTACCCAAGTATTTATTCTCTATCAGAATACATATGTGTACATCGCGTTAAAATCAGAATACACATGTGTACATCACATTAAAAACAGAGCAAAATCAGAATACACATGTGTACATCGCGTTAAAACCATGTGTATTCTGATTTAGCTCTGGTTTTAACGCGATGTACACATGTGTATTCTGATTTTGCTCTGTTTTTAATGTGATGTACACATGTGTAGTCTGATTTTAACGCGATGTACACATGTGTATAGCGTCTGTTTTTGTGATATCTCAGATTTTTTTGTGCATCGAATGTGTAAGGATGTTGATGTACACTTGTGAATTATGCAAAGTATTCGTTGCTGAGGTTTTTTTTTTTTTTTTTTTTGCTATTATAGGAGATGTCGTTAACGAGAAAAGTGGAGATGGAAGGTCGATAAGGATGATTCACGTATGAGGTCGATAAGGATGATTCACGTATGTTCGTTTGCTTGGTCGAAAAGGATGATTCAGCATACAACATGGCGAATAGTTGTAAAAGATTTTTTTTTTTTTTGTTTTTTCGATTATGTTGGGTTTATTGTTTTTATGAAACTGGAACTTGTAATTATATGTTTTTTTGTTTGGTTTGGAAAACATTTATGGAACTTGTAATTTGTTAAATATAAAATGCTTTACAGGTATTGTTTGTTTCTATGTATGTATTATGTAGCTAATTACACATATGTACGATGCTGAGTACACATGTGTACTGTTCTATTTATATATAAGTACACATGTGTAACACCCCGTGTTTCGAAAGTCAAAGTCAAGATTGAAGTCAAAGGAAGAAAAGATCGCTAATCGCGATCTGTCATTCCTTGCTCAATTACTGTTTCGACTTCTTTGACTATGGCTAGTCTATTTTATGTTTTTACGTTAGTTGTATTATGTGGAGTAACTAGTTATAATTGAAGTAATCGAATTGTTTATCGCCACGAACCGCTTTACGACTGTGAATAATAGGAAGTAACAATGCGATGAAGTTAATTAAAAATCGAACTAATCTAATCTACATCATGCTCGCAAACTCGAATATACGCATTTTGGGTTACTGTTATACGTGTATGCGTGACTTATGTGTTACTTGTGCATGTTTATTTATGTTATATGTGGTAATCAATCGAATCGCAATCGAAGCGAATCGAACTCGCAAATCGAATACGAAACAAGGATGAATGTATGTAGATATAGTATGATAATTAGTGGAGAAGAGACAACGCGCGATATGAGTGGTTGGGATTAAAATTAATTTGAATAAGAAACTCTACCGCATTCGCATCGCTCGCAATCGAAATCGAAATATCAAAAATCATCGCACCGAACACTCGAATCAGGCAACTGATCGATCAGGCTACCAGCCGATCGACCAACCGGCTGATAGGACTGCTGTCCGATCGGACAGGCTATCCGATCGAGCTGCCTGGCCGATCGGCCAGCACTTTCCTCATTTGGAAGCGTATAAATACCCCTGTTATTGTCATCATTTCCACTTTTGGAAATCCTCTGACCGACCAGCTCGTCTTCTTCACCTTTTCTCAGATTTCTCACGATTCCGGTAAGATCTCGTCCTAAATCTTGTACTTTCTTGATCTACACGCACTCCTTCACCTTTCTATCTTATAAATCTTAACTTTTAACCGTGAAATCACCAAGATTTAAGGTTCTAGGATGACGTCATCATGTGTTCTTGAAGAACTTCATGTTTTGACCTCAATCCACCAAGAACAACTTAGATCTAACCGATTTCCACATAAACAAACAAAGATCTCTAGTAGATCTAAACATTTTCACCAAAGAAAGGATCGAAAGATGGTTTTCCAACTTTCTTTCAACTCTTTTACACTCAATGCACTCAAAACCGGTTGAATCGGACCTTGTGTCAACACACTACTCATTCTCGTGATTGTGTGGCTCAAGATTTGTATTCTAGCCACGAGGTTGCCGATTTCGGGTTAAACATGGAACACCGTCACAAAAAGTTAACCGACCGAATTTGGGTGATTCCTGTCCGATCAGGAGAACTAAGTATTGACAACTTTCCGATTGTTTGACTCGTTACCAAAAAGCCTCGATAAAATGACAAACAATTAAAACAACCAAGTGTTAGACGAACAGGCCGACCAGGACAAGGCACTGTCCGATCGGACTGTTGTCCAAATGGACAGCCAGCCGAACGGACAGATAGCCGAACGATTGGCCAGTCGATCGGCTAGCACATGGGTCCCACACTTAATCAACCTATTTGAAGTTGAGTATTGAACGAACTAATATCCGATCGGACTACCATCCGATCGGATTACTCTTCGGGTCATGAGATACTTGACTTTAAATACTTAATCGATTTTTCAACATGTTCAATGCACGGGAAATGCCACCCGATTGAACTACTGTCCGATTGAGTGACCTCTTGCTGAGGACATGTTCTTCACAGAAGTACCAACCGATCGGGTTGCCAGCCGATCGACCGACCGACCTGAAAGGTAAATATACTTCAATGTTTTCAAATACTACAACGAAAACTTCAAAAGTTAACCATCATACACAAACACATCCTACTCAAAGGAAGAAACAATCCACTCGAACAGCCATCCGAACGGACTTCCGTCCGACCGGACAACTGTCCGAACGGACTGTCAACGGCACGGTCAGCCGTCCGATCGACCAGCTGTCCGATCCATCGACACATGTTTCCGTTTTACGCATTACTTATCGTTATACTATCGAACTGTTCAGGCTAACCTTACTCTCAAGCGCTCCCTTCAATCCATCAACCGCTGTGAGTATACTCGATCCCTTTTTGCTTTATGCACTTTTGGGTGTTACATACGTTACTTATACAAAATCACAATCGAACACACTACGCAATACTTTAAACGCTAACCGCTACTGCATGTATTAAGTGACTAAATGAATGCTTGTTGTTATGTTTACACGTGGAATGCTGTCTACTTGCCTTAACGACGATAGTACTATAGTTTGGACTTAGCACCCGTTCACACGGGGGTTGTTAAGGAAAATTATTTGCATGGATTACGGTGGTGATCATGTATTACGAACTGCCTTGGGCAGTCAACCTGCAGTCATTGGTATCGATAGATCCATGTCGATAATTAACATGCTTTGTTTTTCCTCTGTGTACGTGCTGGTTATGCGTAAACTATTTCGAACTCTATATGCTACTATCAAACTTGTATGCTCACCTTTACACTATGTGTATTGACTTTTATTTTAACGTATGTAACAGGTATTTAGGGTGCTTATCTGCTAGGGAAGCGAGGCTAGAATAAAGCTCTAGAGTCCAACAAATAGTTGTCTGTAGTAATTGGATCAAGGGTCTCTAGAAGCAGATAAACAATTGCTATATTTAAATCTGAGTTGTCGGAACAGAATTAATTGCCTAGATTTGGTCTGTAATAATTTGCTTACTGTTTGAGACATGGTATGGCACGTGTTATTTTAAATTGAATAGTAATGATAATTGTTATGGGAACTTCTGGACAATCTGTTTCGCTCAGTGTCGCGCCCCGATGATTCCGCCATCGGTTGGGGTGTGACAACATGTGTATACCGTTTGAAATATGAAGGTTACATGGATCTTAAAAATTAAAATTTGAATTTTGGTGATGAAATCTGAAATAAAAATTAAAATTGAAATCTGGTGATTTGTTGTTTGTTTTGATAATTATCTTATTAATAAATAAAAGATGATGTGGATAACGAATTTAAAATAGGCAAGTTGTAACTTAATCCGATTATTAAAATAATGATTTAAATCTAATTTTTTATATAATTACAATCCTACCCTTACAACTAAAAAGGAAATCAAGGGTTCAGATCTGTTCACGCAGTTCATTGGGGAACACTAAAAAAGTGGGGAACCGACTCAAACGAACTCCGATTGGACTCATTCCAGCGGCGTTGGAACCAACTCGTCGAACCCTAACTAGGATCTCTTAAACCTTAAATCCTAACCCCTAAACCCTAAATATATTAGGGTTTGACTTTTAGGGTTTAGCTTTAGGGTTTAGATTTAGGGTTTAGGGTTTAGGGTTTAGTTTTAGGGTTTAGCTTTAGGTTTAGCCTTTAGGGTTTAGCTTTTAGGGTTTATAGTTTAGATTTTATGGTTTTGCTTAGATTTTAGCCTTATTTTTTAGCTTTAGGGTTTAGAGTTTAGGAGTTAGGATTTAGGGTTTAAGCTTAAGAGATCTTAGTTAGGGTTGGACGAGCCGGTTCCAACGCCGCTGGAATGAGTCCAATCGGAGTTCGTTTGAGTCGGTTCCCCGCTGTTCCCACTTTTTTAGTGTTCCCCAATAAACCTTCCCCTATATATATATATATATATATACTATATTATAAAACATTTCACAAGGGTTCCTACAAAAGTTAAGTAATTACAAGTTTTTATGTTTGTGGTACAACATTATAATGCATATAAGAGAAGGACAATAAAGTCATTTTAGACATATTTTATTTAACTAATAAAGATATAATCCCAACCATTTAAACCCAAATTTAAAGAGTTATTAATACTTTGAAGTCGAATAAATAATCCATCATATCCATTCTTCCACAATTATAATCCCAGCCATTAAAACGCAATTTAAAAGACTTATTAATAGCCTTAAAGTGGAATAACCCATCATATCCCTTCTTCCTCAGTTTATGTTAACGCCAAACCAGACAACTTTTCACCTCCCTCTTTTTCACCATATATATTTACATCCTTTCAAAAAAAAAAAAAAAAACCAGAGTAAGGGTTCAAAGAAGCTCTGTCACTATCTATTTCCTCTTGACTGACTCGATTGCTGCCAAAGGTAACATCTCTAAACAAGCTTTGAAATCTGTTCATTTGATTTTGTTCTTAATTTGTTCGATTTCGGTTTATCAATCATGATTATGCTTTTTGTTCTATTTCAAAAGTAAACCAGCTTCTTTCATGGACATGATACTTAAGATGGAAACATCTTTGAATAGGTAATCATTTGCTTCTTAAAATAATTTGTGTAATTACGGATGTGCAATTTTAGGTATGATTCAAACGTGATGAGATTTTACGCATTTGATGTTAAGTTCTTATACTGTTGGTTGGAACGAACGAATGGCTGTTGGGAAGGAAATATTTAGAGATAATGGTACCTCTCTATGCTTTTGTTTTTTTTTTATATTTATATTGTCATTTTATATATAATATGCCAGTAACTAGCCCATCCTTACATTTTAATTTATGATATAAGTTATCTTTTGCGTCATTAATTTGCTTCTTAATTTTTTTAAAAATTTTGGTAATGCTTTTTGATTGTGTTTTAAGGTGATGGAGGTGCACATGTGGTTGAAAGGATTTTAAATGGAGAAATGGAAACCAATAATCCCAGGTATTTGCTTTAAGTTGGTGTTATGTTTTAGGCTACTTATAAAAGAAAAAATCTATGGAGTTGTCTAAATTTCTATATTTTTTTCCAAGGATTAGTCAATTTTATTTTAAGTACTTTCATTACATTAGTTAAAAAATAAAAGTTTATATTATTAATATAAGTGCCCTTTCGAAATAGGCCACATGCTTTTTTCAAAAACTAGCACTTCAGACAAAAATTTCTAAATAAAAGAAGACATCATGTTTTGGTTTTTTATTACAATTTCCGCTTCCTACATTTATTTAATGTAAAATTACGACTTCTGTAAACATTTTGTTGTGCCATAATGTATATAGAACACATCCTACTATCATTTAACTATCCGTTGTTGTACTCATGAAGCGTGGGTGCGTTTGTAATTTTATATAGATTCATGTCCTATATTGTTATCTTTAATTGTTTTTTTTTTTTGAAATATGTTTCTGCTCGTATTGTAAGCTCCGCTGCAACGCGCGGGCTTCCCACTAGGATATATATATATATATATATATATATATATATATATATATATAGGGGGCCGCTAAAATGAAAACCACCATCAGTTGCGAGAACCACTCTACACCAATCAGATAATGACAATCAAAAGGGTGGTATAGTCATTTAATAAAAACCATCAAATCATCTATCTCTCATCTTTAAAGTATTTTTTTAAAGTTTTTTCAGTTTCTCTCTCTTCACATTTCTCTCTCCCCTTTTTCTTATTTTGTAAAAAAAAAATATAAAAAAGTTTTCATAAAAAAAAGTTTAAAATCGTAAAAAAAGTTTTCGTAAAAAATGTAAAAAAGTTTAAAAACGTGTGTGTAAAAAAGGTTTTTGTAAATAAAATGTTAAAACTATAAAAAAGTTTTCGTATAAATTTTTGTCTTTTGTAAAAAAAGTTTTTATAAAAAAAATTTGTAAAAGAATTTTGGTAAAAAGTTTTTGTAAAAAAATGTTTAAAACGGAAAAAAGTTGTCGTAAAAAAACGTAAAAAAGTTGTCGTAAAAAAACGTAAAAAAGTTTAAAAAACGTGTGTGTAAAAAAAGTTTTTGTAAAAAAATGTTAAAACCGTAAAAAAATTTTCGTATAAATTTTTGTTCTTTGTTAAAAAGTTTTTATAAAAAAATTGTAAAAAAGTTTTTTTTGTAAAAAAAAGTTTAAAACCGTAAAAAAAGTTTAAAAACATGTGTGTAAAAAACGCCGCGTAAATACGGGGTGAAAAAACGGGCGTAAAAAACAGCGTGTAAAAAAACAGTACATAAAAAACGGGGTGTAGAAAACGGCGCGTAAAAACGAGGCGTAAAAACGGTTAGTAAAAAAACCGGGTGATAAAATGACGCGTAAATACGGGGCGTGAATACGGGAGCGTAAAACGGCGCGCAAAAACGGGGCGTAAAAACGGCGCGTTAAAAAACGGCGCGTTAAAAAACGGCGCGTAAAACCAGGCGTAAAAAACCGACGCGTAAAACCGGGCGTAAAAAACAGCGCATAAAAACAGTGCGTAAAAAACGGCTCGTAAAAAAACTGGCTCGTAAAACTGTTTTTTTTGTAAAAAAATCCTGACAAAAATTGTTTTTGAAAAAAAAAATCAGATTTTAAAATGTTTTTTAATTAAAAAATCTGATTTTAATAAAAAACAATTAATTTAATAAGACAAAAATGTAATAAAAAACAATAAATATGATAAGACAAAACAAGCAAATTTACTAAACTACCCTTTTGACATTAAAATATTAAAAGCATAATAAGAAAAAAGAATTTAATATTGTTTTTATTACTTTTAATGTTATCCATCCATCTCCAAAGATAAATGGTTGGAAAGTGGTTCTCTTAACTAGGGGTGGTTTTTATTTTAGCGACCCCCTATATATATATATATATAAATATATATATATATATATATATATATATATATATATATATATATATATATATGGTGGGGATGTATAATGAGAAAACTAGTTTAAATGAGAAAACCAAAAAACTAATTAAAAAAGCCTAAAAAACATACCAAAAATATTACTTTTTTTACAATTTTTTATTAAAAAATCCCTATTTTTTATGTATGGAAAAAAAATTTCAAAAAAAAAATAATTTTTGTTGTATTGCACATGTACGCTAATACGGATATAATGCACATGTGTAGTACACATATAATGCACATGTGCAGTACAATAATTTTTTTTTTTTTGAAAATTTTTTTATATATAAAAAATAGAGATCTTTTATAAAAGTTTGTAAAAAAAATTGGTATGTTTTTTAGCTTTTTTTTAGGCTTTTTTAGTTAGTTTTCTATTTTTCTCATTTAGATATAGTTTTCTCATGATCCTCTCCATATATATATATGGAGCTGCTAAAATGAAAACCATCCCCAATTTTAAAAACCGTGAGAACCACTCTCCACCAATCACATTAAAGGGCATTTTAGTCATTTGACTAAAACGTCTAAACCTTTTGTCACTTGTCAGACCATTTAAAAGTCTCAAGACTTTCATTGTCTCTCTCCTCTTTTTATCAAATCTCCCCTGATCCTCACCATCATATTTCATTCTTCTTTTTCTCTCTCAAAAATGGAAACCACTGATTTCTCATCTCCTCTCTTCGAAGTGTTCACCGCCATCACCGGAGATACTCTCCGACCAGCGGTGGGGGAGACGGTTCTGGCGGCGGTGAGCAGTGACGGTGAATGGTGGTTGGTGGCGGGAGGTGACGGTGTTGGTTGCTTATAACGTTGAGGTTGGTGGCGGCGGCATCTCCGGCGGCTCTCCAGCGGCATCTTCGGCCTCCCTTTCCTCCCGTCACCCAATTTTGCGACCGGTATTTGGTGGTGGTTGCGTTGGGTTTGGTGGCGGACCCCTAGGCGGTGGTGGTGGGGTAGAGGTCGGTGATGCCAATGGCTCCGACAATAGCCGGATCATCACTTACCGGAGGTGGAGGTCCACGGTCATCACTTTCTCTCTCTTGTGGGTTTCTCTCTCTAGAAATGGTGGGTGTTGATTTCTGTTCTTGATTTTGTTTGGTATTTTGGTATGTTTTGGGGGGATGATTTGTGTTCTCTCTCTATAAATGTTGATTTGTTTTTGATGTTGGGGGTTGATCTGTGTTGATTCCTTTTTGATGTTGGGGGTTGATCTCAGTTGATATGTGTTTCTCTCTCTAGAAAAAATGGCGGGTGTTTGATCTGTGTTGATTCGTTTTGTTGATGCTGGATATTGAGTTGTGTTTTTGATTTTGTTGGTATTTTGGTATGTTTGGGTGGTTGATGCGTGTTCTTGATTTCTGGTGATTTTGAACAGTGAACTATGTGGGTTTAATGTGTTGGATTTGGGCGGTGATGATGCAAAAAAACTGCATATTTTGATGACGATGGCGCGGCAAGGATGGTAGAGGGTAGGTTTTTGAACCTGCAACCCCACTTTGCAGCATCTGATTATCGAAAAATCTGAGCCAAAACCCCGTTTTTTTCAAGAATCAACTCATTGTTTTGATTTTTGTTTTTTTGGTTTTTATTTTTTTTGAGGCGTCGATGATGATAGCAATCTATCCGAGACATCTACCGAGTTGCGATTTTCTGGGTGCGTTCGTTTTGTGTAAAAAAGTTTTTGAAAAAAAAAAGTTAAAACCGTAAACTTTTTAACGTAAAATGTAAATTTTTTAACGTACAATGTAAACCTTTTAACGTAAAAGTTAAAACCGTATACTTTTTAACGTAAAACGTAAAACGTACATTTTTTAACGTAAAATGTAAAAAGTTTAACGTAAAACGTAAAAACGTAAAACGTAAAAATTTTAACGTAAAACGTAAAACGTAAAAAGTTTAACGGTTAACGCAAAATGTAAAAAGTTTAATGTAAAACGTGAAACGTAAAAAGTTTAACGTAAAACGTAAAAAGTTTAAAAAATCTGTAAAAAAATTGAATTTAAATACTTTTAATAAAATAATTATGTTTAAAAAATAAAAACTAATTTAATAATACAAAAAAGTAATAAAGAAAAAAAGACAAAAAAGAGTATTATTACTAAACTGCCCTTTTGCACTAAAATATTAAGGACATAATAAGACAAAAAATACTTAATTTTATTTTTAACTGCTTTTAACTTGTCCATCCATCTTGAAGATCTAATGATTGTAAAGTAGTTCTCTCGGTTCTTACAACTGGGGTGGTTTTCATTTAAGCGGTCCCATATATATATATATATATATATATATATATATATATATATAGGGGAAGGATGTATAGAAAACCCACTTTAATTTAGAAAACCCGGGAAACCCAAAGCTCCCGATGTTTTTTTTTCTTACAAATTTACACATGTTATATACATGTTTTTAAGGGTTTTGGGCAAAAAAAAAATAAAAAAAAACGCCGACTAGATATTTTTAAAAAAATAAACAAGTTTTGGTGTAACACATGTTACATTCATCTGACATATTTGTAACATGTGTTACACCAAAACTTGTTTATTTTTTTTTTAAAATATCTACTCGGTGTTTTTTTGATTTTTTTGCCAAAAACCCTTACATGTATATAACATATGTAAATTTTTTCAAGAAAAAAAAACATCGGGAGCTTTGAGTTTCCCGGGTTTTCTAAATTAAAGTGGGTTTTCTATAGATACTTACATTATATATATATATATATATATATATATATATATATATATATATATATATATATATATAGGGAGGGGCTCATGCGAGAACCACCCTTATTGTGAGAACCGCGAGAACCAACGTGAACACAACCTAAAATAGCTAAAAAAACCTAACCCCCAAGCCCCCCCCCCCAAAAAAAAAAAAAAAACCTAACCCCCCCTCCCCCCAAGCTAAATGCTAAAAACTAAAACCCCTAAAAAACCTAAGAAAAAAACTAACCACCCCCCCCCCCCTCAAGCTAAAATGCTAAAAACTAAACCCCCAAAAAACCTAAAAAAATATAAAAAAGAAATTTTTTAAAGTTTTTTTTTGGCTTCGAAAAGTAGAGATTTTTATATAAAAAATATTAAAAAAAATTTGTGTGATTTTTAGCTATTTTTAGGCATTTTTGGTTGTGTTCACATTGGTTCTCGCGGTTCTCGCAATAAGAGGTGGTTCTCGCATGATCTTCTCCCTATATATATATATATATATATATATATATATATATATATATATATATATATATATATATATATATATATATATATATATATATATATATATATATATATATATATATATGTATATATGTATATATATATAGAATTGCGCTAAAATGAGAACCATCCCGAGTTGTAAGAACCGCGAGAACCACACCATCCGGGTCGCCGTTTACCACGATTTTTTTTACAACTAGATGTGTGTATTATAAACACATCCGTAAAAAAAAAAAATTTAAACGCCGCACCCGAGGGGGTAGTTTTTTACACCACAAGTTTGGTGTAAAAAAAAGAAAAAAGAAAAATAAATAAAAACACCAAACTTGTGGTGTAAAAAACTACCCCCTCGGGCACGGCGTTTAATTTTTTTTTTACGGATGTGTTTATAATACACACATCTAGTTGTAAAAAAAATCGTGGTAAACGGCGACCCGGATGGTGTGGTTCTCGCGGTTCTTACAACTCGGGGTGGTTCTCATTCTAGCGGTCCCCTATATATATATATATATATATATATATATATATATATATATATATATATATATATATATATATATACACATACTATTTTAATATATACATACTATTATATTATAATGCATGAGGGAAAGGGTATTTTAAGATACCCAAAAAATAAGAACTTCTTTACTCTTTATTTATAAAAGCACCCCTAAAATGAGGGTAACTTGGTCTTTTAAACACTAATTATATTTTAGTCCCTCATATTATTACACTTAAATCCCTTTATTTTAATAAAATTATGGCTAATTAGTTACACTTGTCCCTTTCCACAACAAATTTATAATTATTTTACATATTCTTGACATATTTTATAAACTATAATGTTTTAAAAAAATCAAAAGGTACCGTGATGACCTACTCATTTTTTCGACATTTCGATAGTTGTCTTGGTTAGTGTTGTTGTGCAGATTAAAATGTACAAGTAGATGATACATTAGTGTACAAGTGATTAACGCGATGTGTCCTATCACATTTTAAATGCTCAAGACTCTCTACGTTGTTGTCATTAGTATCAGTCTAAACTCCGATTTTCGTTTGATTAAGATTGTTCACCAATTTGTTTCGACGACTAGATTAAATTTCGAAACATTACACATACGGGTTTGATATGAGCTTTGGTCATATTCTGTATGTTTGTGTATTTACTTGGTTGGGTGCACACATTTACATGGGTTAGCAGGTAGTAAATTGATATCAAACAAGCTCACTTGTTTTATCTAATTGGTTAGTATTAAAAAACTTTATATAATACCATATTCAACAAAATAGAATTTTAGTTTTCATTAAATGAATTATAAAAACGTTTTTAGAAGCATTTTCGTTTTCATAAAACCTTTTTTTATAAAAACATTTTTTAGAAGTTTGGTAAATAAGTTTTCCACCAACAAACTTTTAGGAAAAAGCTCCATAATCTAAACATAATACATTTTCAAAAACTGAATACCAGATTCTGTTGCATTTTTTTAGGGATTATAAGTACAAAAATACTCTTATAGATAATATTAGTTAGTTGAAAAAAGCTACAGGCTATTCAATTCGTTGGTTTATAGGTTCTATATATAGTATAATTCATTATTTTTTTCACTTCATGAAATTTCTTGTTCTTTAAAATTTTTGATTTACATGTATTTCAATTTTCTTTTGTATATAACTTTGATTTATTCTTCTATGCTCGCACTTAACATTCATCTTATTTATTATTCAGTAGTTTTGGAGCTTCAATATTCATCCTTTCAGATCTTTACACATGTAAGTATGTTTCTAAAACATTATATATTGTTTGATTTTTCTTTTATATTCTGTTTAACTGTGAACATTGTTTTTTATATTATTTATAACAGTAACATGATAAAATATGTAACTAAAATACTTAACATTTTTTTCAGCTCCCCAAACTACTCTAGCTACTACTAATGTATCAGTTAAAGAGGAGAACAGAGAAGAAACTCATCATCCAAAGGATGAAATAATCAAACAGGAAGAGATACAATAAATTTCAGAGGACGTTGATCTCGATGATGACAAATGGTGGTGTGACAATATAGATGACATCCTTGAGATGTTTAAGCTGTATGATTACTAAACTGATCTCATCATGATGCAAAGTACTTGACACTTGAGATTTTAGTTTTCAGCTTTTATATTTAAGACTTATATTTCCTTATTCATGTACTACTTTATATAACTTTTATTTATGTTTTAGACTTATTTTTTTATTCGTATGTTATTTTATTGCGTAAATGGTTTCTTGAATTACTTGATAATTTAAATTTTAATTTTAATATTTACTAGACATGTGTAATACTTATGACATATATCCAACACAATAATGCTACCATAAATATTATACGAATAAGAAAACTACTAGAAATAAGTGCCGCAATGCAAAGTGCCAACCCCACCGCATCGCGCGGGCACCCTACTAGTGTATGTGTGTGTGTGTATATATATATATATATATATATATATAGGGAGAGGATCATGAGAAAACTACATCTAAATGAGAAAATTATAAAACTAACTAAAAAAAGCCTAAAAAAAAGCTAAAAAACATACCAAAAAAACTTTTTTACCAGTTTTTATAAAAAAAACGCTAGTTTTTATATATAAAAAAATTTCAGAAAAAAAAATTTGCTGTACTGCACATGTGCATTATATGTGTACTACACATCTGCATTATATCCGTAATAGTGCACATGTGCAATACAACAAAAAAAATTAATTTTTTTCCATACATAAAATATAGCGATTTTTTATAAAAAAAATGTAAAAAAAAATGGTATGTTTTTTAGGCTTTTTTAGTTAGTTTTTTGGTTTTCTCATTTAAACTAGTTTTCTCATGATCCATCCCCTATATATATATATATATATATATATATATATATATATATATATATATATATATATATATATATATTAGCTTACGTGAAGACGTTAGAAACCTTGGGTTAACAGATGTATGGTACGTCTACCATTATACTTGAGATCCTACATATGGCCAACAACAATTAAATTGTCAGCCACTAAGCGTGTACTGGTCCCGTTGCCTCGAACCATACTTGGATAAACGTGCGCTATTGGCGGGGTGTCAAAACCCAATTCGTGTGAAAGGTGAAAATCTTTAAACCTTAGAAGGTATAAGATACCATAGCTGGGGACATGCCTAAAAACTGGAGATAAACCCAAAAACTTTGGAGAGTTAGCCAACCACTTTGATCTTCCATAAAATCAAAATAACTCTGCAAAATCTCAAACTTTATGTCGATTTATGAAAAGTAATAAGTGTAAGATAAATGACAATGAAAGTAAAAGGTTACCAAAGATAGAATCATGTATCCTTTGAGGATCCTGGATCCTTAATCAGAATATTAGTATCACTGAGGATCCCTGATCCTTCTTACATAAAGTATTTTTTGAGATGAACAACATTCCAAGCTCTTGGTAGGAGATCACCATCCATTGTTAACAAGCGATATGCCCCCTTTTCCTGCTTCTGCTTCTATTAGATAGGGGCCTTCCCACTTTGGTGCTAACTTGCCATCAGCTGGATTTGTAGTTTTTTGGAATGCTTTCCTCAACACCAAATCAACAACTTGAAATCTTCTAACCCTGACATTCTTGTTGTAAGATCCAGCCACTCTTTGTTGGTAGCTAGCTGTTTTGGCCAAAAATCAAGCCAAGATAATGTAACCAAACTTTCTGTTGTGAGGTATGATGCTTGAATTGATGAACAATGATAAGGATCACTCAGAAATGAAATGCACAAGTGACACAAAGATTTATACGAGGAAAAAGCCCTTGATTAATGAATGATCTCCGGCATAAAAAACCTCGGGTGATGAAAACTACCAATCACCAACTCAAATTAAACAATAATCCTTTTACAACTTTGGATGATAGCGAGCTAAGTACAAGGATCACTATAGTGTATTGTGTAAAACTGTATGAAAAATGCTAAGTGCTTTGCCGAGAGCTGGTGAGTGCAGTTGTACGAGTGTGTGTAATCAAAAAATAGCCAAATGTTCTAAAAATAACTCGCTATCCCCTTAAAAATAGAAAATATCTAGCCTAACTAACTGTCCGCATTTCGTGCCTTCTCCCCACGTTCTCCATAACGTTCACAATGGTCAAGCACGTGCAGAATAAAAGGGAATATGCTCCAGGAATATCACCATGACCAAGTCCAAGCCGGTACTCCTGCAAAACAATACCGAATTCAAAGTAGACAATCATTAGTATAAGGATCCTTAGGATGATCCATGATCCTGAGCCTGAAGCACTTCTGAGGATCACTAATTGTCACAGAAGTAAGGATCACCAAACAGGATAATACTTGAGGATCACGGGTCATTAAGAAATCATCCCCTAACAATTGCCCCCAAAATATAAGGAGTAATTATGTAAATAAACGAGTTGTATTTTGTTGATCTTATCCGCAACAAACTAACGGATATATAGCCGTTAAGATCGAACTAGCCGTTGAAATCCTGACGTCACTGAGGTGACTTATCCTGCAAAATCATCATTATAAATGGCAGTTAGAGATAAGAGCTAAAGGGCATTTAAATCCAAGCGTTTCCTCTTTAAATCCTCATCAGAAAACTTATTCAGGTACTCCTTTCTCCTTTCTCTCTTCATCTTCTCGTTCTGTTTTTCTTTCTTTAACATCGTCAAGAATGATGCTCCGAAACTCTCCCGCCAAGGATCACCAGAAGAACAGCCCTTTGAAGAGTCAAGGGATCATCAAAGATTCCGCAAAAGAACGCTGCTGTTTCACCGATCCACAAAATGATAGAATTCGCTATTGTTTCCTGGCAAACACCATTTTCAAATCCTTTGATCCCACTGCTTTAAGTGATTATGCCTCTGAAACCTGGATTGCCTTTCCTGTTACCCCATTCACCATAGGATACACCTATCCTTTTCCAGCCTTTACCCAATCCTTCTTCTCTCTTACTGGCATTTCTTACATCCAAGCGATGCCCATGGTCTGGAGGGTTTTGATCACCCTTGAGAGGATCATTGAGCAACATGGTACTGTAACAACTCTCACCAAAACTATTATTTCTTATTATATTTTGTCCAATAGGAAACCCTAATTGAGACCCCCAAGTGATACTGCATGACCCCTAAAATTTTCAGAACAATCGAAATCAGGATCAGGGCCCCTAAAACTCAGGGGGGGGGGGGTATTTCCTAGTTAGTCCAAACTGTTTTCGATAGAAATTGAATTTTAACAAACCGTCGACTCACCCAAGCTACTGAGACGCGTGGCTACCTCATATTAAAAGTGACCTCTCGCGCCACGCGCCAGGACCAGGTTTCCCTGTCGTGACACGCGAGGGAGGACATTTTTCAGCTATAAATAGAGGAGTTTGGCACTTGATTTCCTGCGTTGGTTCGACGGTAAAATTCAATTCGTACACCCAGATATCGTCGAAATACTATAAATACCCACATAATCTCGAAATTCTGCCGCAATAACAGGGTAATAACTCGATCGCTATTACGATTCATTTTCCGAGCAATCAATATATCCAAAGAATGTCTAAGTGCCGCCCACATTGGGTTATGCTTTGTCGTTTGTCGATAATTCGATAAATGAGTTGAAGCATTATACTTTGTCGTTTGTCGATAATTCGATAAATGAGTTGAAGTATTATACTTTGTCGTTTGTCGTTAATACGATAAATGAGTTGAAGTATTGCACTTTGTCATTTATTGGGAGAATTTGATCTCGTGAGTTATTGTAAAAGCTGTATTGATCATTAACCCGGTTTTTGTGAAATTCGTTAAGGTTCGAATCTCATGACTACCGTTAAGGTTTGATTTGGATTTTACACCAATACGTATTCTATTCTGTTAAACCACCAAAAACACTCCCAACTACACCCTTACAATCAAACAAACTATTAAATCATCAGAAGATCCAGAATAATAAAGTACATGCTTAATTATCGGGAAAAGTAGAATCAAGAAGTTTGTTAACTCAATCCTGCATGATGATTAGTGAGTTATTCTTCCTTTATAAACTCTTTTCTCACAGTTTGTGAGTCATTCTCTTTTTATTAACTGTTTTACAATACTCCAAATCATTTTTCAGAGTTATAATTACAGTGATTAAGTTTATGTAATCACCAAATTACAGCCGGTATGTGGGGTATTGTGCACAGTATTGTTATTATTGTTTCCTTCACATTAGGTGGGCGAGCCTAATTGTGACATACGTCACTCATTGGGACAGCCAATGGTGATATGACCACAGTCACAGAGCTGGTCTGTGACAAATACCTATTCTTGAATGTTGGTTGATAATAAACATATGTAAAAACTCTTAATACTGTGAATTATAACAAATGTGTCGTTTTCAGTAAAATGAATAATTCACTCAGTATTTCCCGCTGACAAAATCTTTTTAAAACGCGTTTCAGGTAATTACAATAGATTGGAGTAAGGATTGGATCCGACACTGAAAGGACTTCAAGAAGTGGCTTATTTTCAAATTAAGAAATATTGTTTTTATTAAAAGCTACATTTGTAAAACATGGAATTTATTCCATCTTTTAAATAAAATCCGGTGTTTCTAAACTCTGATATTTTTTTTTCCTAACTCACGGTCCTGATGAAATTTCCGCTGCAATGTTTTTCAAAATAATCACCGGTACCACTGGACTGCTCGCGGCTTCCGATTCCGGCCAGGATGGGATCGGGGGTCGTGACAGAAGGTGGTATCAGAGCTAAGCCACTACTTTAAGCCTATAAAGTGTTGTGATAACAATACTTAAGCTTAAATAAAAGAGTTAGGAGATTGTTATTAACTGGTAGCACATCTGATAGAATTTGGACTTAAACATAAGAAAAGATGCCTTAGTATAAACTAAGCCACTTGTTTAAAGCAAGTAGGTGTTATAATAATAATACCTAAGCTTAAACGGAAAGTTAAAAACTCAATATTATCTGATAACATTCTGAATGATATTTAGACTTGAACTTAAGAATTTTGCCTTAAAATAAACTTTAAGGTAAATTACTTATATAAGTATAATGTAATGAATACTGGTATGTCATAAGAATGACGGTTAGCAGGCAATAGCACTTAATTGCTATTTATTCTTGCTTATTGATATTATTTGGTCTAGAATAAGATATGTTATGGGAATACAAATTTCTTTGATTCTGGATAAAAGTCCTAATAAAAGAGGCACTTTTAAAATCTTGAAAATATACTATTTATGGGAAATAGAAAATTTTCTCCGGCAAAACTGGGTATAGAGTAGCAGACTCTCCAGCTTGTCCGGATATACTGAGGTTACCTCTCCGGCGCGAACCGGGTAAGATGGGGTATATAAAATGTCAAACAAGTGACAAGATTTCCCTAAATAAGTATCATGGCCTGATATCAGACTTGTTTTTGGAAATAAGAATCTGTTAAATACATTAACCTTATAAAGGGTATGTATATTATAGCATTTGAAATATATGATTATATAGATATGTATATCTATAAGAAATTTCAAAAGCCATAACAATTGATAATTAGGGATAAAGCACAAGTATATGTGTCAATAATAAATTTAGATTCCTTTATCAAGAATCTCCTACCTATATCGATATCAAACATTATTTTGTTTGATCATCTACCTCGTAACTCGAGCAACAATAATAAATGGAAACCCATTAAGTTGGGACACCATCAAAAATATAAGAATTACCAATACGTTACCATAAATTATTAACGCCATAAATTATGAACGCAAGTAAGAAGCATGTCAAGTTGTGCTAATGCACAAGAAAACACATGAAACTTAAAATTATACATCCACAGACGTCAAAGTTTATCACACACAACTTCCAAGGCAAGACCTTTGAAAAATATAAATTAGGCACGATGACACCAATATTAATTCCGTCGGTAAAAGTACTACTAATCAAAAAGCGGTATTTTGCCACATGATCTTACAAAACAATCAAAATCTCGCTGAGGTACGTTGGAACAATATTTCACAAACATCGGTGCATAGTCTAACCTGAGTCATAATTATTAGCACTACAAAAGAAGTCATATAGTTTTGCACATTCCCTATTCCATTTCACTTCATTCGACATTCTCTGATAATGTCATTAAACAAATAAGTTATCACACGAAATTCCAGATAAAGCTCTTATATTTCTTTCGTTGCAATTCTGACTTCTGCCTATAAAGAATTGACTTTCGTGTTTTTACTTCCTCTAATAGTCATCATACCATGAGGATTTCTTTCATAGTAGCAAATATTGATCTATTTCATTTCTTGGTAAATCCACACTTTACACATGCACTGTTTGTTGCGCATGTGGTTCGTTTGATTTATAAAGACCACTGGAGGGCTTCATTCCAATTTATTATTTTTATCAAAAGTTCAAATATCATATCACTATACTTGATCTTTGCATTTATAAACCACGTTTATTGCAAAACGTTGACTCTTTGATATTGAGTCAATAAGTTTCTCGAAAAAAACTCGATTTTCTTTTGAAAGGTATACATGGTTTTGTTGTAATCATGTCGAACTTTCTTATTCAAACTCGGTTTATTCAAAATCAGTTAACTTGCTCGCAATACATATTCCATTCAAAGTCCCATATGATGAATTGCAACCATCATATTCAAAATAATCCCAACAAGCACTTCAATTTTCTTGAACTATAACATGCTTGTTGGTCTTCAACTTCATTGAATCATTTTCTTTAATCACGATCACCTTGTGGTGACATTTTCACAAAATCTGAAGCTTGCGCTAATCTTGGATTAATTATTATGTATTTACTTATTTTGAATCCGCTTTGTTGATTTATTCTATACAAACAATCTTAACACAATTATGTGCTAAGATAAGGATACCCCATTTCATGTCCTATTTCCGTGTATCTCTTAAATAGTTCTTACAGCATCAATCGAGCCTTTCGTGATATTTATTATCATCATTGATCGAAAAACATTATATAAATTTAAAATATAAATTTTATTTATTTTATATGGAAACTTACATAAGTAATTACCTAATTTATAATATAGTATTACTATATTTAAAATTCTTGTTAAAACCATTGAGGTGCAGAATTTATATTTTACATATAAAATTATGTTTGAGGTATACTCTCATTTTAGTTTTATTTAGTTATTTATTATTGGTAATTCATATTAATTTTATTATTAGTAATAATATTAATAATGATAGTGTTAGTATTATTTTAAAATACTAGGGTTATTGTCAAAGACGGGTATTGGATAGCCTAGCCTTAGTTAGGCATGGACTGATCACCTATGCTTAAACAAGGCAGCACTAACCAATATCCAACCATGATAATAACTATTTACTATATATAAATTAAGCCATCATACTTAGTTAGTAAATTTCAATTACATGTAAAAATATTTTTATATTATATATAGAAATATATATACTTCGTACTGTAAAGAGAAAATATATTTTCATAAAAATAATTAAAGGGACGAACAAAATTATCTAAATAATTGTCTAAGCATTCATGAACAAAACATATTATAAATAAATGATCATCTTAATTAATATTTCACAACTATTAAATACTTATAGAAATATTCTTTTATAATATATACATATTAAAATATCAAATGTCATTTACGCAAGCCAATATTTAAGTATGCTCGATATTAAAATAAACATTTATTATTCTACTTTCATGATACCCTAATCTTATAGTAAACATACTTGATTTTAAAAATAATAATCATAAGTTCTACGATATTGGGTAAACCTATTTATAAAACATATATTATTATTATTACGTATTTTGATATTTTAAACCTATCTATATTTATTTATTATTCTACTTTATGATAACAGGAAAAGGTATTTAGTAAATCAAAATATCACCTATCTTTAAATCAAATATTTTGATTAAAATCATCTGAATACAATTGTGTATTAAGACAAAAATACTCTAACTTCATTGTCTTTTCATGTATTCTTACAAATCACCCATCTCAGCACATTGATTTTCTCATATCATAATTCAATATTCGACGAATCATTTTCATGTTTTCATTTCATTTTGAACCGGTCAATCTTAAGTCTTCCTTAGGTACCAATCAAGGTAAGTTTTCTTCTGACAAAGAATTTTACTAATTCCAAAAAGTTCTTCACATTCATTTTAAGAATCTATAGATCATATATCTTTTGGCTTAAACCCAATCACCTTGAAAAACTATACCATTTCATCTCATTCGTTTGAACATTTCATCTTTTGAAATATCTAGATTCGCTTCCTTGAAACTCACAATTTCAAAAACGGTGAATTTATTCGGTCATCATTATTGAATTCTTTCAATCATTACAAACACTTTGTAGCATCCGAATAGAGATGTAACCTGTGTTAAACCTTATTCATGAGTCATTCGTTTGATTTGTCATATTCTTGGTACAATTATGTACTCAGATTACAATACACTAAATCCTGTTGTCCAGTACCATTTAAGTAAACGATATTGATTTTCGGATAATCATTAACAAATCATTTTCCATACTTCCATTCACAAATAAAGATCTATCCATTCAGAATCTCCCTCAATTGATCAAAGTAAGTTCATTTCAAATATTGAATCCAATTGTTTCTATAAATCATTTTTAATTTTAAATTTTCATACCCCTTAAAATATCATTTGATTCCATTCCACGCTACATTATTCCTCTTAATTAAAAGAAGAAACATAACCCCAAGAAAATATCATAGTTCAAATCTCGAGGACGAGATTTTTATTAAGGTGGAGAGGATGTAACAACTCTCACCAAAACTATTATTTCTTATTATATTTTATCCAATAGGAAACCCTAATTGAGACCCCCAAGTGATACTACATGACCCCTAAAATTTTCAGAACAATCGAAATCAGGATCAGGGCCCCTAAAACTCAGGGGGGGGGGGGTATTTCCTAGTTAGTCCAAACTGTTTTCGATAGAAATTGAATTTTAACGAACCGTCGACTCACCCAAGCTACTGAGACGCGTGGCTACCTCATATTAAAAGTGACATCTCGCGCCACGCGCCAGGACCAGATTTCCCTGTCGTGACACGCGAGGGAGGACATTTTTCAGCTATAAATAGAGGAGTTTGGCACTTGATTTCCTGCGTTGGTTCGACGGTAAAATTCAATTCGTACACCCAGATATCGTCGAAATACTATAAAAACCCACATAATCTCGAAATTCTGCCGCAATAACAGGGTAATAACTCGATCGCTATTACGATTCATTTTCCGAGCAATCAATATATCCAAAGAATGTCTAAGTGCCGCCCACATTGGGTTATGCTTTGTCGTTTGTCGATAATTCGATAAATGAGTTGAAGCATTATACTTTGTCGTTTGTCGATAATTCGATAAATGAGTTGAAGTATTATACTTTGTCGTTTGTCGTTAATACAATAAATGAGTTGAAGTATTGCACTTTGTCATTTATTGGGAGAATTTGATCTCGTGAGTTATTGTAAAAGCTGTATTGATCATTAACCCGGTTTTTGTGAAATTCGTTAAGGTTCGAATCTCATGACTACCGTTAAGGTTTGATTTGGATTTTACACCAATACGTATTCTATTCTGTTAAACCACCAAAAACACTCCCAACTACACCCTTACAATCAAACAAACTATTAAATCATCAGAAGATCCAGAATAATAAAGTACATGCTTAATTATCGGGAAAAGTAGAATCAAGAAGTTTGTTAACTCAATCCTGCATGATGATTAGTGAGTTATTCTTCCTTTATAAACTCTTTTCTCACAGTTTGTGAGTCATTCTCTTTTTATTAACTGTTTTACAATACTCCAAATCATTTTTCAGAGTTATAATTACAGTGATTAAGTTTATGTAATCACCAAATTACAGCCGGTATGTGGGGTATTGTGCACAGTATTGTTATTATTGTTTCCTTCACATTAGGTGGGCGAGCCTAATTGTGACATACGTCACTCATTGGGACAGCCAATGGTGATATGACCACAGTCACAGAGCTGGTCTGTGACAAATACCTATTCTTGAATGTTGGTTGATAATAAACATATGTAAAAACTCTTAATACTGTGAATTATAACAAATGTGTCGTTTTCAGTAAAATGAATAATTCACTCAGTATTTCCCGCTAACAAAATCTTTTTAAAACGCGTTTCAGGTAATTACAATAGATTGGAGTAAGGATTGGATCCGACACTGAAAGGACTTCAAGAAGTGGCTTATTTTCAAATTAAGAAATATTGTTTTTATTAAAAGCTACCTTTGTAAAACATGGAATTTATTCCATCTTTTAAATAAAATCCGGTGTTTCTAAACTCTGATATTTTCTTTTCCTAACTCACGGTCCTGATGAAATTTCCGCTGCAATGTTTTTCAAAATAATCACCGGTACCACTGGACTGCTCGCGGCTTCCGATTCCGGCCAGGATGGGATTGGGGGTCGTGACAGGTATCGATCTAGGCATGTCAGAGCTTTCTGAAATGTATGACCTTGTCAGCCATGGATCTCACCGGTATCTTCTTAAGCACAAGCCGGGTGAAGAGCATCCCATCTTTAAAGCTACCAAAAACGACACCAACTGGAAACGAAGATTCTTCTTCATCAGAAGAGATTCCATTCCTAACGGAAAGGATTTACCTAGCAAATGGACCACTCATGGTAGGATAGAGGATCCTTAGAAGGATCACTAGGTGAAAACTCGCTTCTGACCAGGATCACTAACATGTTTCCACCTTTTTTGTGCAGCAATCTCTGTCTCACACCTGTTCAAAACACCCGCAACAAAAAAAAGGCTTCTTGCTTTTCGAAGGCTTGATCCCGCTATAAGATCATTCAAAGCAAACATCCAAGATTCACAAGAAGTTTCCTCAAGATCAGTTACCATGTCAAGTAAGTATTTGTATTTGTATGTGACTGAATGATTAAATAAAAATAAGGATACTTATCTGTTTCGAATATGTAGGTGCTGGAAAAACTTCAAAATCCGCCTCCAAGTTCAGCGTTACCGATCTGGACACTGTAGGATCCTCCAGGAAGAAGCTTCCTGCCAGCCCAACTGCTTCGATCCCCAAGGCACCCACTAAAGGAAGGGGTGGCAAGAAAAGAAAAACCTCCGAGGTTGAGGATCTGCAAGGTCTGCCTATGATACGCCACCAGTTCCTTGAATACTTCAATGAGGTAAGGATCGTTGTCCCTGCTTAGGTATCCAGCTTATTTGAGGATCACCTGATCTTGAACTGTACTCTATCTTCTTTGCAGAAATTTGCTGAGATTGAAGACTACGTTGGGAATGTTGAGGAGCAGGACAAGAAGATTGCTGACCTCCAACAAGTCGCAGTGCTCAAGGATCTTAAGATTGCTGATCTCCAAAAAGACCTCCAAAATGCCAAAGCTGAGATGGCTAAGGTTCTGATCAATGCTGATTACGAGAAGCATGAGATCACCCAGGATGCTAAAGTCTCTGCTACCATAGCTATGTACAAGACCAAATTGCAGATGGCCTTGGAAGCTCAGGATCCTGACTTCGACATGAGCAACTGGGATGTGGAAGGCTGGAAGGCAAGGCTAGCTGAGTTGGACGAGGAGGAGGAGGCTGAGGAGATCCTAACGATCGAGGCTGGAGGTAGTGGCAAGGATCATGGTGGTGAAGCTAGTGGAGCTGGAGATAGTGATGCAGCGAAGGTGTAGGCTGCAGCAATGGGCAATGATGGACACTTCTAGACATAGCCGGAGCCCAATTTTTAGGTTTGGTAGTGGTTTTTGGTTGTGGTGTTTTCGTTAAACAATGGTTGGTTTGTTCTTCGAACAATAGTTTTTAGGGTTAAGGTTCTAGGATCCTTTGGACAATAGGTAGGATTACAAATGGTGGAGGGATCCTCTGTGTTTTGGTCAAAAATCTGATGAGGATAATGCAACCAAACTCTTAGTTATGGGGTATGATGCTTGAAATGAAGAACAATGATAAGGATCACTTCAATGTAAATTGCACAAACGACACAAGGATTTGTACGAGGAAAAAGCCCTTGATCAATGAATGATCTCCGGCATAAAAAACCTCGGGTGATGGAAACTACCGATCACCAAGCTCAAATTAATCAATAAATGTTTACAACTTCGGATACTAACGAGCTAGGTACAAGGATCACTATGGTGAAATGTGTAAAAGTGTGTGAAAACTGTTAAGTGTTTGCCGAATGCTTCAAGAGTGTAGTTGTTCGAGAGTGTGTGTAGCTGAAAATGGCTAAGTGTTCTAATTACTAGCTCGTTGCCCCTTTAAAAATAGAAGTTAACTATGCTAACAAACTATCTGACTTTTGTGCCATGCTCCCACGTTCTCCACAACGTCCATTTCCAGTCAAACGTGTGCGAAATACCCGTGGAATATTCCATAGCAACGTTGCCAAGACCAGGTCAAGCTTGGTACTCCTGCAAAACAATACGAAATTCAATCAAACAATCGTTAGTATGAGGATCCTTAAGGTGATCCATGATCCTGATCCTGAAGCTCTTCTGAGGATCACTATCTGTCACAGAAGTAAGGATCATTGTTAGGATAACAAGTAAGGATCACGGGTTATCAGAAAATCCTTCCCTAACACTCTGTTTGGGGGATGAAGCCATTGTGATCCTGCCGTCTTCTATTTCCTGCACTTGCTATAACCGCATAAACAATGGACACCCTTTGCCAACCCATGTGGACGGGCCACGTTTTGCTGGTAGAAACGTGGGTTGGCAATTTTGACAACCTTAAGGGGTTGAACATTTTGTTGATAAATAAAACTTTTAACTTTTTGGCTATTTCCCGTGTTGTTATCCTTGTTATTATTTTACTTTCCAACTGTTGTTATGTTTGCTTTGTTTATATTCATCAAGCCTTGAAAAATTAAAAATCATTCAAAAAGTTGAGGATATGATCAAGGATCACATATCCGATAGACTTCAAAAAGTGGTATAGTTTAAGAAACATAAGTTCAGTTGTCAAGGTATAAGGGTTATTCAAATAAACAATGAATAAAATCAAAATAGTTAAGGATCATACCTGAGGATCCAAGTTAGGATCCTAACCCTTAATACTATAACCGGGATAACCATAAGACAAACCTTATGAAAAGGTGATCAAGGATCCTTTAATGTTTGGCTTCAAAGACCTGAAATAGGATACAACTTGGACTAAGCCAATATAAGATAAAAATTAGCAACTGGGGACAAGCCCAAAGGATAACTGGGGACAAGCCCAAGGATAACTAGGGACAAGCCCAAGGATAACTGGGGACAAGCCCAAGGATAACTGGGGACAAGCCCAAGGATCGTATGTAAACTGGAGTATGGCCCTCACTGGCGACTATCCAAACTTAGTGACATGAAAATGCCAAAACCTTAGCTAACGTGAAGACATTAGAAACCTTAGGAATGGATGTATGGTACGTCTACCATTATACATAGGATCCTAGGTATAGCCAGTACAATGGAATTATCAGCCCCTAAAGCGAGTACTGGTCCCACTGCCATGAACTATACCAGGATCATCGCGTGCTACTGGCGAAACTGGGGTCAAGCCCAAATAACTGGGGTCAAACCCAAGTAACTGGTTGCTTTTGTGGATAACCATCTCTTTGCTAAGGACACCTGAACCTTCAAAACTCAGAATCAAGTGAAAGGTGGATAAAGGATGTAGGATCCTTATCCTTATGTGAGAAAGTAAGAAAATGAAATAGTTTGAAATTAGAATGTTACCAAAATAAGGATCATCTGTGCTCCAGGGATCCTTCAAGGATACTTATGATGTGAGGATCATGGATTCTGCTCACATGAAGTATTTCTTCAAATGGACAACATTCCAGGCTCTAGGTAGCAAATCACCTTCCATTGTTAGCAATCGATATGCCCCCTTTCCTGCCTCAGCTTCAATCAAGTAAGGGCCTTCCCATTTTGGTGCCAACTTTCCATCAGCAGGATTGGTGGTATTTTGAAATGCTTTCCTCAATACCATATCACCAACTTGGAACTTTCTGATCCTGACATTTTTGTTGTAAGCACCAGCCATCCTTTGCTGATAACTGGCCATCCTTATCCTTGCCAAATCCCTGATTTCTTCTATAGTATCCAGGTCTTGAACCAAGTTCTCATCATTTTCTTCAGGATCACGAATACTTGTTCTTGCAGTTGGAACCACCATTTCTGTAGGGATCACTGATTCTCCCCCAAATACCAAAGAGAATGGAGTCTGGCCTGTAGCATTCTTGGGGGTTGTCCTATCAGCCCAAAGTACATAAGGTAGTTCTTCTGCCCATTTTCCTTTCTTAGATCCAAGTTTCTTTTTCAAATTGTTGATGATGATCTTATTGGATGATTCTGCCTGACCATTAGCTTGTGGGTGGACTGGTGTTGATGTTATCATCTTAATCCCCCAGCTGTCACAAAAGTTAGTAGTTCTGCCCCCAATAAATTGGGAACCATTATCACATATAATCTCAGAAGGAATACCAAATCTAGTTATAATATTTCTTTTAATGAAGGATATAACTTCCTTTTCTCTGACTTGGGCAAAAGCTTCAGCCTCTATCCACTTGGAGAAGTAATCAGACATAGCAAGCATGAACACTTTTCCACCAGGTGCCTTAGGGAGCTTACCAACTATATCCATACCCCATCTCATAAATGGCCAAGAGGAGGATATAGGATGCAAAAATTCAGCCGGTTGATGAAGGATATTGCTGGGTCTTTGACAAGGATCACACTTCTTAGCATACTCCACAGCATCCCTCTTCATAGTTGGCCAATAATATCCAGTCCTCAGGATCCTTGAGAATAATGCCCTGCCCCCAGTGTGGTTTCCACAATCTCCTTCATGGAAATCCTTTAGGACTTCTTGGATTTCAGGATCCTCAATGCATCTTAAGTATGGTCCTGCAAGAGATCGTTTATATAACATATTATTTAATATTGTGAATTGAGATACCTTGATTTTGAAAGCCCTAGGGTTTTCTCCTGTAGGAATCTCTCCATGTTGTAAGTATCTCATGATTGGGAGGATCCATGATCCTGAATGAGATTGAGTATCATCACTGGGGATGATTGCAGAATCCTCTCCAATCTCCATAGCCACACGATCCTTGATGGCAGGGGTCGGGATATGGATGATGGGGATACTCATTGTTTTGGTCAAAAATCACACAAGGATAATGCAACCAAACTCTAAGTAAACGGGGAATGATGCTTGGTTTGTTGAAAAAGTAAAGGATCACTTTAGTAAGAAATATGCAAGTGACACAAGGATTTTATACGAGGAAAAAGCCCTTGATCAATGTATGATCTCCGACATAAAAAACCTCGGGTGATGGCAACTACCGATCACCAACTTCAATATATCAAAATATGGTTACAACTTCGGATGATAATGAGGTGAGTACAAGGATCACTATCGTAATGTGTGTCTAAGCGCGTGAGAATTCTGTTGTGTGTCTTCCGAATGGGGAAGAGTGTTATATATACAAGTGTGAGTGGCCTATTTTAGGTAAAAAGACTAATAATCAGCTCATTACCCCTTTAGAAATAAAAGTAAATCTAACCTAAATTATCGCCCTTAAATCATGCCAAGTTTCCATATCCTTCACAACGTTCATCTCTGATTAAGCATATGCCATAGTTGTAAAGACGCGTCCCTTGATTGTGATGCTAAGAGCGGATCCTGCTAGACATTCCTGCAAAATGACATTAAGTTCAATGAAAGCAACTGTTAGCATGAGGATCCTATGATGGTCCGTGATCCTGATTCTGGAACTCTGCTGAGGATCACTATCTGCCAAAGAAACAAGGATCACTGGTTAGGATCACATGTAAGGATCACGTATTATAAAAATCCAGCCCTAACAATTGCCCCCAAAATATAAGGAGTGATTTTGTAAATAAATGAGTTATATTTTGCTTTGATCTTATCTGCAACGAACGATTCGGATAACTAGCCGTTAAACTCGGACTAGCCGTTGCAACCCTTACGTCATAGACGTGACAATCCTGCAGATCATGATTATAAATAGGAGATAGGGTTAGGATCAATTTGCATTTAAATTCAAGATATACTCCCTTTATAATCTCGTCCGAAGATCGATCAGGTATTCTCCTCTTTTCTTTCTTCTTTCTCTTACTCTGTTTTTCTGCTCCTCTGTTTCTATTCTTCTGTGAATATGTTGCTCCGGAATTCCCCTCACAAGGATCACAAGAAAAACAGCCCCTTGAAAGGTCAAGGGATTATCAAGGACTCTCCTACTGAGAGGTGTTGCTTCATCGATGCTCAAGGATCCGTCACTGCTTTCCGGCGGATACCATCTTCAAGTCTTTCACTCCCACCGCTCTAAGCGATTTTATTTTTGACACATGGGTGGCTTTTCCTGTAACTCCGTTTACCATAGGATATTCGTATCCTTTTCCAATCTTCACCCAATCTTTCTTTTCTCTGACCGGCATGTGTTATATTCAAGCCATGCCGATGATCTGGAGGGTTTTGTATACCCTGGAAAGGATCATTGAGCAAGAAGGGATTGATTTAGGAATGGCGGAGCTGGCTGAGATGTATGATCTCACAACGTTTGGATCCTGTCGATATTTGTTGAAACAGAAAGCTGGGGAGGATCACCCTGTTCTTAAGGTCACCAAGAATGACATGAATTGGAAGCGGCGATTCTTCTTTGTTAGGAGGGATACTATCCCTTATGGGGAGGATCTGCCCAAGGAGTGGGCTACTCATGGTAGGATAGAGGATCCTGGAAGGATCACCATCAGACTTGTTCCTTATGATGAGGATCACTAATGTCTTCTTTGTCTTTTGTACAGCTATATCCATTGCTCATCTCAAGTTGACTCCTACTGCAAGAGAGAGAGAGTTCTAGCCTTCAAAAAGCTTGATCCTGAGACCAGAAGTTTTCAAGTTGCCATTCAAGATTCACAGGAAGTATCCTCCGCATCTGCCACAATGTCAAGTAAGTATCCTCATTAAAAAGTAGTTCTATGTAGGATTTTTAAATTAGTTAAAGTACTTATCTTATTTTGATTGTGTAGGTGCTGGGAAATCTGTCAAGTCTGCCTCCAAGTTTGGTATTGACGAGCTTGCCAATGTCAAGTCTACAAGGAAGAAGACCCCTGCTGCTAGTCCCTCTGCTTCAGCCCCTAAAGCTCCTATTAGGGGTAAGGGAAAGAAGAGGAAGGTCTCTGAGGATCTTCAAGGATTTCCCCTGCTCCGCCAGCAGTTTCTTGATTATGTTAATGAAGTAAGGATCATTGCCCCTGTTGGTTATCCTACTTGAATATCCTGCTTGAATATCCTGCTTGAATATCCTGCCTGTATATCCTGCTTGAATATCCTGCCTGTATATCCTGCTTCTTTGAGGATCACCTGGTCCTGAACTTACCTTTTTCCGTTTCTGCAGAAAGTTGCTGAAATAGAAACCTACCTTGGCCACGTCGAGGATCAGGATCGCCAAATCGCCGACCTCCAACAAATGGGCGTGTTGAAGGATCTCAAGATAGCTGATCTTGAGAAGGAACTCCGGGCTACAAAGGATGAAGCTGCTCAAATGCTGGTCAACATGGATGGTGAGAAGCAGGAGATCACCCAGGATGCCAAGGTTTCTGCCGCAATAGCTATGTACAAGATACAACTGCAGATGGCTGCGGAGGCTCAGGATCCTGCCTTTGATAAAAGCTCATGGGACGTGGAGGGTTGGAAGGCAAGATTGGCAGAGCTGGAGGATGAGGACGAAGCTGAGGAGATCCCAATGCTGGAAGGTGGTGAGGCTGGCAAGGATCAGGGTGGAGATGGAGCAGCAAAGGTTTGAGCTGCAGGATTGGGCGATGATGGATATTTCGAGACTAGGCCGGAGCCCAATTTTTTAAGTTTGGTAGTGGTTTTTGTGGTTGTTGATGTTTTGAAACAATGATGGTCTGTACTTAAACAATAGTTTTTAGGTTTAAGGATCATGGATCCTTTGAACAATAGGTAGGATCGCAAATGGTGGAGGGATCCTCTGTTTGGGGGATGAAGCCTTTGTGATCCTGCCGCTTTTAATTACCTGCACCTGCTATGACCGCATAGACAATGGACACCCTTTGCCAACCCATGTAGACGGGCCACGTTTTGCTGGTAGAAACGTGGGTTGGTAATTTTGACAACTTTTTTTGAAAGGGTTTAAGATCCTTTGTTAATAAAATAACTTTAATCTTTCTGGCTTACCTTGTTTCGTTATCCTTTATTTATCCTCTTGTTGTCCAATTATTTTAGAAATATATTTGTTAGAATAACAGAAGTTGAGCAAATCATGTTTAATAAATTTAGGATATGATCCTAGATCAAATATCCTATCATTGAAAATTTTCAAAGCAGTTTATTTTAAGGATCATAGGTTTAGTTGCCAAAGTGCAAGGGTTGTTCACAATAATGAGTATAATCAACATAGTCAAGGATCATACCTGAGGATCCAAGTTAGGATCCTAACCTTTAATCAAGATAACCGTAGATCAGATTTTAATAGATAATAAGGATTAAGGATCCTTATTTGTTTAACTTCGAAAACCTGAAAAATGGAACATAACTTGGGACTAAGCCAATGTAAAAGATAAATTAGTAGCTGGGGACATGCCCAAAGGATAACTGGGGACAAGCCCAAAGGATCACTGGGGACAAGCCCAAAGGATAACTGGGGACAAGCCCAAAGGATAACTGGGGACAAGCCCAAGGATCGTATGTAAACTGGAGTATGGCCCTTACTGGCGACTATCCAAGCTTGGTGACATGAAAATGTCAAAACCTTAGCTAACGTGAAAACGTTAGAAACCTTAGGAACGGATGTATGGTACGTCTACCATTATACGTAGGATCCTAGGTATAGCCAGTACGATGAGGTTGTCAGCCCCGAAAGTGGGTACTGGTCCCAAAGACGTGAACTATACCAGGATCATCGTGCGCTACTGGCGAAAACTGGGACAAGCCCAAGGATAACTGGGGTTGAACCCAAGGATCTGTGGTGCTGTTGAAGATCTTTAACGATATGCTGAAGATACTTGGACTATCATAACTCAAATGGTCCGTGAGAAGAGGATGAAGGATGCATGATCCTTATCCTTAGGTAAAAATAAGAAAACGAAAAAGTTCTGAGATAAGGACTTTACCAGAGTAAGGATCACTGATATCGCCGGGATCCTTCGAGGATGCTTCCAATGTAAGGATCATATGCTTGGAGGATCCTTTTCACATGAAATATTTTTTTAAGTGAACAGCATTCCAGGCTCTTGGTAACAAATTTCCTTCCATGGTTAGCAATCTGTATGCCCCCTTTCCTGCTTCGGCTTCGATCAAGTAAGGGCCTTCCCACTTTGGTGCTAACTTCCCGTCAGCAGGATTGATAGTGTTTTGGAATGCTTTTCTCAACACCATATCTCCGACTTGGAACTTCCTTATCCTGACATTTTTATTGTAAGCACCAGCCATTCTTTGTTGGTAGCTTGCCATCCTTATCCTAGCCAAATCCCTGATTTCCTCAATAGTATCCAAGTCTTGAGCTAAGATTGCAGCATTCTCTTCAGGATCACGAGTACTTGTTCTAGCAGTTGGAACCACCATTTCTGTTGGGATCACTGCTTCTGCCCCAAATACTAAAGAGAAGGGTGTTTGACCAGTGGCATTCTTGGGAGTTGTTCTATCAGCCCATAGCATATAAGGCAATTCCTCTGCCCATTTCCCCTTCTTGGATCCTAGCTTCTTCTTCAGATTGTTGATGATGATCTTGTTGGATGATTCTGCTTGACCATTGGCTTGTGGATGGACTGGTGTTGATGTTATCATCTTAATTCCCCAACTGTCACAAAAGTTAGTGGTTCTGCTCCCAATGAATTGGGAACCATTATCACATACAATTTCAGAGGGAATGCCAAATCTAGTTATAATGTTTCTTTTAATAAAGGATGTAACTTCCTTTTCTCTGACTTGGGCAAAAGCTTCAGCTTCTATCCACTTAGAGAAGTAGTCGGTCATGGCGAGCATAAATACTTTTCCACCAGGTGCTTTAGGGAGCTTGCCAACTATATCCATCCCCCATCTCATGAATGGCCAAGAGGATGGTATTGGATGCAAAAATTCGGCTGGCTGATGAAGGATATTGCTGTGTCTTTGACAAGGATCACATTTCTTAGCATATTCTACAGCATCCCTTTTCATAGTCGGCCAGTAGTATCCTGTTCTAAGGATCCTTGAGAACAATGCCCTGCCCCCAGTATGGTTTCCACAATCTCCTTCATAAAAGTCTCTCAACACTTCTTGAATTTCAGGATCCTCGATACATCTTAAATATGGTCCTGCAAGAGATCGTTTATATAGCATATTATTTAAGATTGTGAATTGAGAGACCTTAATCCTGAAAGCTTTAGGATTTTCTCCCATAGGAATCTCCCCGTGTTGCAAGTATCTCATGATTGGTGAGATCCATGATCCTAAATAAGCTTGAGCTTCTTCACTAGGGATCACTGCAGTATCCTCTTCTATTTCCATAGCCACCTGATTTTCAATAGCAGGAGCCAGGATATGGATGATGGGGATACTTATATCTTCTGGAATCTTCAAGGATGATCCTAGGTTGGCCAATGCATCAGCTTCTGTGTTTTCCTCCCTTGGTACCTGTGTTAAGCTGAAAGAGACAAAAGAGAGTGCCAATTCTTTGACTATCTCTAAATATTTGGTTAGTTTTTCACCTTTAACAGCATAGGATCCATTAAAGTGATTGGTGATCAATAATGAGTCTACATATACTTTAAGATATTTCACCCCCATATCCTTAGCAATTTGCAAGCCAGCAATTAAGGCTTCATATTCAGCCTCATTGTTAGTTGCTTGGAACTCACAGGCTATGGAGTGGGGTATTATGTCCCCCTGTGGCGATTTTAGTAGTATCCCGAGCCCTGTGCCCTTGACATTTGAGGATCCATCAGTGTGTAGTATCCAAGGATCCTTGGTCTCATCCAGCTGTTGGACTTCCAATTCTGCTTCCTTTTGTAGATCACTACTGAAATCAGCCACAAAGTCAGCTAGTGCTTGGGATTTAATGGTTGTTCTAGGCTCATATCTTATATCATGGGCACTAAGCTTTACTGCCCACTTAGCCATTCTTCCGGACATCTCTGGTTTCCTGAGGACATTCTTGATTGGAAAATTAGTTCTAACAACAATAGTGTGGGTTTCAAAATAATGTCTTAACTTAGTTGATGCCATAATTAATGCGAGAATAAGTTTCTCAAGGTGTGAGTACCTGGATTCTGCATCAAGTAAACTCTTACTTACATAGTAAATAGGATGTTGTGTTCCTTCATGATCCTTAACAAGGACAGCACTTACAGCGGTTGAGGATACCGCCAGGTATAAGGATAACACATCTCCTTTTCCGGGTTTCATTAATGCTGGTGCTGAGGACATATATTCTTTAAGGGCTTGTAAAGCATCCTCATGCTTTTCAGTCCATTCAAATTTCTTGTTTTTCCTTAGGATATCATAAAATTCTTTACATCTTTCTGAGGATTTTGATATGAACCTGTTTAAAGCTGCTATCCTGCCTATTAGCCTTTGCACATCCTTAGCATTGGCAGGGGATTTGATATTCACCAATGCTTTAATTTGTTCCGGGCTTGCTTCAATGCCCCTCTGAGTTACCATATATCCTAGAAATTTACCTGCTTTAACACCAAAGTGACATTTCGAAGGATTAAGCTTCATGTTATAATTATCAAGGATATCAAATGCTTCCTCCAAGTCCCTTAGGTGATCCTCAGCTTTCTTTGATTTTACTACCATATCGTCTATGTACACTTCCATAGTCCGTCCAATTTGGTCTTTGAACATCATATTCACCAGCCTTTGATATGTTGCACCTGCATTTCTTAGTCCAAAAGGCATGGCAATATAGCAATACAAACCGGTTGGGGTCATAAAGGCCGTATCCTCTTGGTCAGATGGCTCCATCTGAATTTGTTGGAATCCAGATGATGCATCCATAAAGGTTAACAGTTCATGCCCCGCCGTTGCATCCACCATGGAGTCAATGTGGGGTAATGGGAAAGGATCCTTGGGACATGCCTTATTCAGATCAGTGAAATCGACACATACCCTCCACTTTCCGTTTTTCTTTTGGACAACAACCACATTGGCTAACCATTTTGGATATTTTACCTCTCTGATCATACCTGCTCGAAGTAGTCTCTCTACTTCTTCCTGGATAATGGCGTTCCTTTCTGGTGCAAACTTCCTCCTTTTTTGATGGATTGGTTTGATTGACCTGTCAATGCCAAGTTTATGAGTGATAATATCCTTAGATATACCTGTCATATCTTCATGTTTCCATGCAAAGGTAGATTTTCTTCTTTTGAGGAAGGATATTATGTCTTCTTTCAACTTGCCAAGGATCCCTGATCCGATATAGATTTTTGATTCAGGATCACTAGGATCCAAAAGGATTTCGTCCACATCCTGTTCCCTTGCCTCCAAGACACTCCTTGGAGGATACTGTAATTGCTATTGCTCCCTTGGCTTCGAGGTTGGTTTCATGGATGAGGTATAGCAATCCTTAGCCTCTTGCTGGTCACTGTCGATCTTGATTATCCCCCATGGGCTAGGGAGTTTCACACATTGATGGTAGGTAGATGGGACTGCTTTCATATCATGTATCCAGGGCCTGCCAAGGATAACATTACAACAAGATAAACAGTCAATGACACAAAATTTTTGATAATTATGTAATCCTTCCACGTAGATTGGGAGTTTAATGTCCCCCAGAGTTTTCTTCGTTTCTCCACTGAATCCCACAAGCACGGAGGATCTTGGTGTGATGTCTGATTCTGGGATACCCATTTTCTTTAGAACATCAAGCTGGATAATGTTTACTGAGCTTCCTCCGTCGATAAGGATCCTGCGTATAAAGTGGTTAGAAATAAAGAGAGTAATAACTAAACTATCATGATGAGGATCCTGGATGTTAATGCGATCATCCTCATCAAACGTTATCGTTTTTCCTTCCGAGATACTTGATGTTCGAATAGGTCTTTCTCCATTATCCATTTTTGCTTCCTTTGCATGCCTTTTGGCTGCCGAGAAGGATGTACCACAAATATCTGATCCTCCGGAAATAAAGTTGATCACTTGTGCATTCGCCGGAGGGGCTGGAGCCTTTTCAAGGATCCTTTCAGGATCCTGAGTCCTTTGCTTTTTTCTTCCCAACAATTCTTTTAGATGCCCCTTGCTTAGCAGATATCCAATCTCTTTTCTTAATGCTATGCATTCTTCAGTTAGATGCCCGAAATTCTCATGGTATGCACACCACTTTGACTTGTCTTTAGTCCCGGATGGTTTGTCATTCTTTCTGGGCCATCTGGCTTTTTCTCCTAGATTCTGCATTGCAAGGATTAGTTCATGATTGTCAACAGAAAAACAATATTCAGAAATCGAAGGATAATCCTCAGCATCCTCTTCTTGGTCAATAGCATGCACGTTCTGGTTGTCATTTCTATGGTAGGATTTGAATTTATTGCTCCTGAAAGAGGATCCTTGCTTCTCCTGTTTTGAGGATCCTACTTGTCTCTCCTGGATCCTCTTGTCATCCTCTAGCCAGATGAACCTGAGTGCCCAAGTTCTTACTTCATCTAAGTTCCTGCACGGTGTCATAACAAGATCATCATAGAACAATGAATCCTTAAGCAGTCCCATTTTGAAGGCCTCAACAGCCGTGGCCATATCCAAGTTGGGAATGTCTAAGGATTCTTTACTGAATTTAGTTATATAATCCCTTAATGATTCATTATGACTTTGAGTTATCCTATATAAATCACTAGTTAATCTTTCAAATTTCCTACTACAAGAGAATTGGTTATTGAATAAATTAACTAAATTAGCAAATGAAGTGATAGAGTAAGGGGGAAGACTTAGCAGCCATTTAAGAGCTGATCCAGTAAGAGTGGATCCAAATCCTTTACATAGGCATGCTTCCTTTAACTTTTCTGGGATTGGATTGATCTCCATCCTCTCCCTGTATTGTGCTATGTGCTCCTCAGGATCCGTTGTACCATCATACAGCTTCATAGTAGGGATATGGAACCTTTTGGGTACCTCTGCATCACAAATTGGTGGTGCAAAACGAGACACCTTATGGCTTCCATCTGCAATCTCCGGGATAGGCTTGACTACCCCTGGAACACTTGAGATCATATCCTTCAGCTTCTGTAACTCCCTGGCCATAGCATGATTGATACCTGTATCCTGCACGAATCCATGGTTAGTGGTAAGATAATTATTTAAGGTGTTACCTCCCATCGGGTTCAAGTTAGGAACATTGGGTGTGAATCCATATTGCTGGGATTCTGGGATAATGGATGGACCAGTGGAAGCAATGGTCTGCATTGGAATAAAATCCCCTTGATGGACATCTAGGCTTCCTGTTTGCAAACTCTTTAGGGATCCTGGCATCTGGAAGGATCCTGGTATCTGAGACGATCCTGGAACGAAGGAGAATCCTTGAACCTGGGATGATCCTTGAACAAAGGAGGGTCCTTGAACCTGGGATGATCCCGGAACGAAGGAGGATCCTTGAACCTGGGATGATCCTGGGACAAAGGAGGATCCTAAGCTCATGAAGGATCCCAAATGCTGGGCGTAGGATCCCGCCGGTTGGAAATATGATCCTGATGCCTGATTCATTGTTGCTGGGCTGAAATGCACTCCTCTTGATCCACCCATATATTGAATGTCTGGGACCTCTGATGGCTGAGAAGTAATCATTGGAGTATCAAAATTCAAAGATTTGGGCATTAGTGGGGAATGATCCTCTGCCGTTTTCTTTTGCCTTTTGAGATCTCCGATTTCTCTGAGGATCCTGTCATTAGTTTCATCCTGCTGCTGCATACGATCCCTCATCTGCAAAATCAAAGTAAATATATCACTAGTACTGGGAACAGAAGAAGTTAGAGCAGAAGATGATGGTTTAGAGGAGATAGAAGTTGGTCTCTTCTCAGCATTTTTCCGAGATCCAGCTGGTGGTGGTGGCAAAGGTGGAATGCCAGTAGATGAATTGACTGCCGACATCGCTGTGGATGTATTCTTCAATGATGAAGCCATGTAACTCTTTGAAATGATCTCGAACAGAAAGTTTTCTTATGAATGAAGCACCAATTGCCCCACGGTGGGCGCCAAACTGTTTTGGTCAAAAATCACACAAGGATAATGCAACCAAACTCTAAGTAAACGGGGAATGATGCTTGGTTTGTTGAAAAAGTAAAGGATCACTTTAGTAAGAAATATGCAAGTGACACAAGGATTTTATACGAGGAAAAAGCCCTTGATCAATGTATGATCTCCGGCATAAAAAACCTCGGGTGATGGCAACTACCGATCACCAACTTCAATATATCAAAATATGGTTACAACTTCGGATGATAATGAGCTGAGTACAAGGATCACTATCGTAATGTGTGTCTAAGCGTGTGAGAATTGTGTTGTGTGTCTTCCGAATGGGGAAGAGTGTTATATATACAAGTGTGAGTGGCCTATTTTAGGTAAAAAGACTAATAATCAGCTCATTACCCCTTTAGAAATAAAAGTAAATCTAGTCTAAATTATCGCCCTTAAATCATGCCAAGTTTCCATATCCTTCACAACGTTCATCTCTGATTAAGCATATGCCATAGTTGTAAAGACGCGTCCCTTGATTGTGATGCTAAGAGCGGATCCTGCTAGACATTCCTGCAAAATGACATTAAGTTCAATGAAAGCAACTGTTAGCATGAGGATCCTATGATGGTCCGTGATCCTGATCCTGGAACTCTGCTGAGGATCACTATCTGCCAAAGAAACAAGGATCACTGGTTAGGATCACATGTAAGGATCACGTATTATAAAAATCCAGCCCTAACACTCATATCCTCCGGGATCTTCAAAGATGATCCTAGGTTAGCCAATGCATCAGCTTCTGTATTTTCTTCCCTTGGTACCTGTGTCAAACTAAAGGAAACAAAAGAGAGTGCCAATTCTTTGACTATCTCCAAATATCTAGTTAGCTTTTCACCTTTAACAGCATAGGATCCATTAAAGTGATTAGTGATTAATAATGAATCTACATGTACCTCAAGATACCTGATCCTCATATGCTTAGCGATTTGCAAACCCGCTATCAAGGCTTCATATTCAGCCTCATTATTAGTAGTTTGGAACTCACAAGCTATAGAGTGGGGTATTATGTCCCCCTGTGGCGATTTTAGTAGTATACCAAGCCCTGTTCCTTTGACATTTGATGATCCATCAGTATAGAGTATCCAAGGATCCTTGGTCTCCTCTAGCTGCTGGACTTCTAATTCAGCTTCCTTTTGCAAATCACTACTGAAATCTGCCACAAAGTCAGCTAATGCTTGGGATTTAATGGCTGTCCTAGGCTCATATCTTATATCATAAGCACTAAGCTTCACTGCCCACTTAGCCATCCTTCCTGACATTTCAGGTTTCATGAGAACATTCTTAATTGGAAAATTAGTTTTAACAATAATGGCATGAGTTTCAAAATATTGTCTCAATTTAGTAGATGCGATGATTAAAGCAAGGATAAGTTTTTCTAAGTGTGAATACCTGGATTCAGCATCAAGTAAACTCTTACTTACATAATAGACAGGATGTTGTGTACCTTCGTGATCCTTAACAAGGACGGCACTTACTGCTTTTAAGGATACTGCTAGATATAAGGATAATACATCCCCCTTTTCCGGTTTCATTAAGGCCGGGGCTGAGGATAGGTAATCCTTAAGAGCTTTGAGAGTGTTTTCATGCTTCTCAGTCCACTCGAATTTCTTGTTCTTCCTTAGGATATCATAGAACTCTTTACATTTCTCCGAGGATTTGGATATGCATCTGTTTAAAGCTGCAATCCTGCCTGTTAACCTCTAAACATCCTTAGCATTGGCAGGGGACTCGATGTTCACTATAGCTTTGATTTGTTCTGGACTGGCTTCAATGCCTCTCTTTGTCACCATATATCCTAAGAATTTACCTGCTTTAACACCAAAGTGACATTTTGAAGGATTAAGTTTCATGTTATATCTGTCAAGGATATTGAATGCTTCCTCCAAGTCTCTCAGATGATCCTCCGCCTTTTTGGATTTCACCACCATATCGTCTATATAAACCTCCATAGTGTGTCCAATCTGATCCTTGAACATCATATTCACTAGCCTTTGATAAGTTGCACTTGCATTTCTTAGTCCAAATGGCATAGCAATATAACAGTATATACAAGTGGGAGTCATAAAGGCTGTATCCTCTTGATCAGATGGTTCCATCTGAATTTGTTGAAATCCAGATGAAGCATCCATAAAAGTTAACAGTTCATGACCCACGGTTGCATCCACCATGGAGTCAATGTGGGGTAATGGGAAAGGATCCTTGGGACATGCCTTATTTAAATCTGTGAAATCGACACATACCCTCCACTTTCCGTTTTTCTTTTGAACAACAACCACATTGGCCAACCATCTTGGATACTTGACCTCTCTAATCATACCTGCTTAGAGTAATTTTTCTACCTCCTCCTGGATAATGGCATTTCTTTCTAGTGCAAACTTCCTCCTCTTTTGATGGATTGGTTTGAAGGACCTGTCAATGTCAAGTTTGTGAGTGATTATATCTTTAGATATACCTATCATGTCTTCGTGTTTCCATGCAAAGGTAGTTTTCCTCCTTTTGAGGAAGGATATGAGGTCTTCTTTCATTTCGCCAAGGATCCCTGATCCTACGTAAACTTTGGATTTAGGATCACCAGGATCCATAAGGATTTCTACTACATCCTGCTCTCTTGCCTCCAAGACATCTCTCGTAGGTTGCTTTGATTGCTATTGCTCCCTTGACTTTGAGGCTGGTTTCATTGATGAGGTGTAGCAGTTCTTAGCCTCCTGCTGATCACTATCAATCTTCACTATCCCCCAAGGACTAGGAATGGAAGCTTCACACATTGATGATAAGTGGATGGGACTACCTTCATATCATGTATCCAAGGCCTGCCAAGGATAACATTACAACAAGATAAACAATCAATAACACAAAACTTTTGGTAAGAATGCAGCCCTTCAATATAAATTGGGAGTTTAATGTCCCCTAGCGTATTCTTAGTCTCGCCACTGAATCCCACGAGCACAGAGGATCTTGGTATGATATCAGATTCAGGAATATTCATTTTCTTAAGAACATCAAGCTGGATGATATTCATAGAGCTTCCTCCGTCTATAAGGATCCTGCAAACAAAATGGTTAGAAATAAAAAGAGTGATAACCAAACCATCGTGATGAGGATCCTGAATGTCAACACGATCATCCTCATCAAAAGGATACGACCTGTTAACCTTTATGGATGCATCATCTGGATTCCAACAAATTCAGATGGAACCATCTCACCAAGAGGATACGACCTTTATGACCCCAACCGGTTTATATTGTTATATTGCTATGCCTTTTGGATTAAGAAATGCAGGTGCAACATATCAAAGGCTGGTGAATATGATGTTCAAAGATCAAATTGGACAAACTATGGAAGTGTACATAGACGATATGGTGGTGAAATCCGAAAAAAGCTGAGGATCACCTAAGGGACTTGGAGGAAGCATTTGATATCCTTGAGAATTATAACATGAAGCTTAATCCTTCAAAATGTCACTTTGGTGTTAAAGCAGGTAAATTCTTAGGATATATGGTAACCCAGAGGGGCATTGAAGCAAGCCCGGAACAAATCAAAGCATTGGTGAATATCAAATCCCCTGCCAACGCTAAGGATGTGCAAAGGCTAACAGGCAGGATAGCAGCTCTAAACAGATTCATATCCAAATCCTCAGAAAAGTGTAAAGAATTCTATGATTTCCTAAGAAAGAACAAGAAATTCGAATGGACTTAAAAGCATGAGAATGCTTTACAAGCCCTAAAAGAATACATGTACTCAGCCCCAGCATTGATGAAACCAGAAAAAGGAGATGTGTTATCCTTATACCTTGCGGTATCCTCAAACGCAGTAAGGGCAGTCCTTGTTAAGGATCATGAAGGTACACAATATCCTGTCTATTATGTAAGTAAGAGTTTACTTGATGCTGAATCCAGGTATTCACACCTTGAAAAACTTATTCTTGCACTGATTATGGCATCTACTAAACTAAGACATTATTTTGAAATCCATGTTATTTTTGTTAGAACTAATTTTCCAATTAAGAATGTCCTCAGGAAACCAGAGATGTCCGGAAGAATGGCTAAGTGGGCAGTAAAGTTTATAACTCTTGATTTCTTTTCTCAGTGCGATGCATTCTTCTGTGAGATGCACAAAATCTTCATGGTATGCACACCACTTTGACTTATCTTTAGTTGCAGCTGGTCTGTCATTTTTCCTGGGCCATCTAGATTTATCACCTAAATTCTGCATCGCAAGGATTAGTTCATTGTTATCAATAGAAAAACAATATTCAGAAATTGGGAGATAATCCTCATCATCCTCTTTGTTAGGGCTGGATTTTTATGACCTATGATCCTTACTTGGTATCCTAACAAGTGATCCTTGTTTCTTTGGCAGATAGTGATCCTCAGAAAGCTCCAGGATCATGGATCATCCTAAGGATCCTCATACTAACGATTGTTCTCTTTGGATTTAATGTTGTTTTGCAGGAATTACGAGTTGGACCAGGTCTTAGCAACGTAAACAAGGAATCTGTCATGCTAATTTTGCACATGCATAATCAAAGGTGGACGTTATGGAGAATATGGAAACTCAGCACAATTCAAGGGCAATTAATTAGGCTAAATTTACTTCTATTTCTAAAGGGGTAACGAGCTAGTAGTTAGGTGATTTGCCTAAAATACAACCACACACACTTGTATAAATTGCACTCTTCAGCATTTGGAAGACACAACACATTTCTCGCACGCTTTAGCATACGATACTACAGTGATCCTTGTACCTAGCTCGTTACCATCCGAAGTTGTAAACATTGTTTGTTATATTGAAGTTTGGTGATCGGTAGTTTCCATCACCCGAGGTTTTTTATGCCGGATATCATTCATTGATCAAGGGCTTTTTCCTCGTATAAATCCTTGTGTCACTTGTGCAATTTTCATTATAGTGATCCTTATCTTTGTTCATCAAACCAAGCATCATTCCCCGTTTACAAAGAGTTTGGTTGCATTATCCTTGTGTGATTTTTGACCAAAACAGTTTGGCGCCCACCGTGGGGCAATTGGTGCTTCATTCATAAAAAAAAAATCTTTCTGTTGGTGATCATTCCGGAAGCATTGCATGGCTTCATCGTTGAAGAATACTTCCACAGCGATGTCTGCAGTCAATTCATCTAATGGCATTCCACCTTTGCCTCCACCACCAGCTGGATCTCAGAAAAATGCTGAGAAGAGACCAACTCCTATCTTCTCTAAACCTTCATCTTCTGCTCTAACTTCTTCTGCTCCTAGTACTAGTGATATATTTACTTTGATTTTGCAGATGAGGGATCGTATGCAGCAGCAGGATGAAACTAATGACAGGATCCTCAAGGAAATCGGAGATCTCAAAAGGCAAAAGAAAACGGCAGAGGATCATTCCCCACTAATGCCCAAATCTTTGAATTTTGACACTCCGATGATTACTTCTCAGCCATCAGAGGCCCCAGACATTCAACATATGGGTGGATTAAGAGGAGTGCATTTCGGCCCAGCAGCAGTGACTCAGGCATCAGGATCATATTTCCAACCGGCAGGATCCTATACTCAGCATATGGGATCCTTCATGAACTCAGGATCCTCCTTCGTTCCAGGATCATCCCAGGTTCAAGGATCCTCCTTCGTTCCAGGATCATCCCATGTTCAGGGATCCCTTCAGATACCAGGATCCTTAAGGAATTTGCAAACAGGAAGTCCAGATGTCCATCAAGGAGATGTTATTCCGATGCAGACCATTGCTTCCACTAGTCCCTCCATCATCCCAGAATCCCAGCAATATGGATTCATATCCAATGTTCCTAACTTGAACCCGATGGGAGGTAACACTTTTAATAATTCTCATACCACTAACCATGGATTCATGCAGGATACAGGTATCAACCATGCTATGGCTAGAGAACTGCAGAACTGAAGGATATGATATCAAGTGTTCCAGGGGTAGTCAAACCTATCCCGGAAATTGCAGATGGAAGCCATAAGGTATCTCGTTTTGCACCACCAATTTGTGATGCTGAGATACCCAAAAGATTCCATATCCCTACTATGAAGCTGTATGATGGTACGACGGATCCTGCGGAACACATAGCACAATACAGGGAGAGGATGGAGATCAATCCAATTCCAGAAAGGTTAAAGGAAGCATGTCTGTGCAAGGGATTTGGATCCACTCTTACTGGATCAGCTCTTAAATGGCTGCTAAGTCTTCCCCCTTACTCTATTACTTCATTTGCTAATTTAGTTAATTTATTCAATAATCAATTTTCTTGTAGTAGAAAATTTGAACGATTGACTAGCGATTTATATAGGATAACTCAGGGTCATAATGAATCATTAAGGGATTATATAACCAAATTTAGTAAAGAATCCTTGGACATTCCTAACTTGGATGTGGCCACAGCTGTTGAGGCCTTCAAGATGGGATTGCTTAAGGATTCATTGTTCTATGATGATCTTGTTATGACACCATGCAGGAACCTAGACGAAGTAAGAACTCGGGCACTCAGGTTCATCCGGCTAGAGGATGACAAGAGGATCCAGGAGAGACAAGTAGGATCCTCAAAACAAGAAAAGCAAGGATCCTCTTTCAAAGGCAACAAATTCAAATCCTATAACAGATATGACAACCAGAATGTGCATGCTGTTGACCAAGAAGAGGATGATGAAGATTATCCTCCGATTGCTGAATACTGTTTTTCCGTTGATAACCATGAACTAATCCTTGCAATGCAGAATCTAGGAGAAAAGGCCAGATGGCCCAGAAAGAATGACAAACCAGCCGTAGCTAAAGACAAATCAAAATGGTGTGCATACCACGAGGATGTTGGGCATTTAACAGAAGAATGCATCGCATTAAGAAAAGAAATCGGATATCTGTTGAGCAAGGGGAATTTAAAAGAGTTGTTGGGAAGAAAAAAGCAAAGGACTCAGGATCCTGAAAGGATCCCTGAAAGAGCTCCAGCTCCTCCGGCAGATGCACAAGTGATCAACTTTATTTCTGGAGGATCAGACATCTGTGGTACATCCTTCTCAACAGCTAAAAGGCATGCAAAGGAAGCTAAAATGGATAACGGAGAAAGACTTATACGAACATCAAGTGTCTCGGAAGGAAAAGTGATAACCTTTGATGAGGATGATCGAGTTGACATCCAGGATCCTCATCATGATAGTTTAGTTATTACTCTCTTTATTTCTAACCACTTTGTCCGCAGGATCCTTATTGACGGAGGAAGCTCAGTAAACATTATCCAGCTTGATGTCCTGAAGAAAATGGGTATCCCTGAATCAGATATCACACCAAGATCCTCCGTGCTTGTAGGATTTAGTGGCGAAACTAAGAAAACCCTGGGGGACATCAAACTCCCAATTTATGTGGAAGGATTACATAATTATCAAAAATTTTGTGTTATTGACTGTTTGTCTTGTTGTAATGTTATCCTTGGCAGGCCCTGGATACACGATATGAAGGTAGTCCCATCCACCTACCATCAGTGTGTGAAGCTCCCTAGCCCATGGGGAATAATCAAGATCGATAGTGATCAACAGGAGGCTAAGGATTGTTACACCTCATCAATGAAACCAGCCTCGAAATCAAGGGAGCAATAGCAATTAAAGTATCCTCCAAGAGGTGTCTTGGAGGCAAGAGAGCAGGATGTGGACGAAATCCTCTTGGATCCTGATGATCCTGAATCCAAAATCTACATCGGATCAGGGATCCTTGATAAAATGAAAGAAGACATAGTATCCTTCCTCAAAAGAAGAAAATCTACCATTGCATGGAAACATGAGGATATGACAGGTATATCTAAGGATATTATCACTCATAAACTTGGCATTGACAGGTCAGTTAAACCAATCCATCAAAAAAGGAGGAAGTTTGCACCAGAAAGAAATGCCATTATCCAGGAAGAGGTAGAAAGATTACTACGAGCAGGTATGATCAGAGAAGTGAAGTATCCAAAATGGCTGGCTAATGTGGTTGTTGTTCAAAAGAAAAATGGAAAGTGGAGGGAATGTGTCGATTTCACTGATTTGAATAAGGCATGTCCCAAGGATCCTTTCCCATTACCCCACATTGACTCCATGGTGGATGCAACGGCGGGTCACGAACTGTTAACCTTTATGGATGCATCATCTGGATTCCAACAAATTCAGATGGAACCATCTGACCAAGAGGATACGGCCTTTATGACCCCAACCGGTTTATATTGTTATATTGCTATGCCTTTTGGATTAAGAAATGCAGGTGCAACATATCAAAGGCTGGTGAATATGATGTTCAAAGATCAAATTGGACAAACTATGGAAGTGTACATAGACGATATGGTGGTGAAATCCGAAAAAAGCTGAGGATCACCTAAGGGACTTGGAGGAAGCATTTGATATCCTTGAGAATTATAACATGAAGCTTAATCCTTCAAAATGTCACTTTGGTGTTAAAGCAGGTAAATTCTTAGGATATATGGTAACCCAGAGGGGCATTGAAGCAAGCCCGGAACAAATCAAAGCATTGGTGAATATCAAATCCCCTGCCAACGCTAAGGATGTGCAAAGGCTAACAGGCAGGATAGCAGCTCTAAACAGATTCATATCCAAATCCTCAGAAAAGTGTAAAGAATTCTATGATTTCCTAAGAAAGAACAAGAAATTCGAATGGACTTAAAAGCATGAGAATGCTTTACAAGCCCTAAAAGAATACATGTCCTCAGCCCCAGCATTGATGAAACCAGAAAAAGGAGATGTGTTATCCTTATACCTTGCGGTATCCTCAAACGCAGTAAGTGCAGTCCTTGTTAAGGATCATGAAGGTACACAATATCCTGTCTATTATGTAAGTAAGAGTTTACTTGATGCTGAATCCAGGTATTCACACCTTGAAAAACTTATTCTTGCACTGATTATGGCATCTACTAAACTAAGACATTATTTTGAAACCCATGTTATTTTTGTTAGAACTAATTTTCCAATTAAGAATGTCCTCAGGAAACCAGAGATGTCCGGAAGAATGGCTAAGTGGGCAGTAAAGCTTAGTGCCCATGATATAAGATATGAGCCTAGAACAGCCATCAAATCCCAAGCATTAGCAGACTTTGTGGCTGATTTCAGTAGTGATTTACAAAAGGAAGCCGAATTGGAAGTCCAGCAGCTGGATGAAACCAAGGATCCTTGGATACTACATACTGACGGATCCTCAAATGTTAAAGGCACGGGGCTTGGTATACTACTAAAATCGCCACAGGGGGACATAATACCCCATTCCATAGCTTGTGAGTTCCAAGCCACTAATAATGAGGCTGAATATGAAGCCTTAATCGCTGGTTTGCAAATTGCTAAGCATATGGGGATCAGGTATCTTGAGGTATACGTGGATTCATTGTTAATCACTAATCACTTTAATGGATCCTATGCTGTTAAAGGTGAAAAACTAACCAAATATTTAGAAATAGTCAAAGAATTGGCACTCTCCTTTGTTTCCTTCAGTTTGACACAGGTACCAAGGGAGGAAAATACAGAAGCTGATGCATTGGCCAATCTAGGATCATCTTTGAAGATCCCAGAGGATATAAGTATCCCCATCATCCATATCCTGGCTCCTGCTATTGAAAATCAGGTGGCCATGGAAATAGAAGAAGATACTGCAATGATCCCTAGTGAGGATACTCTATCTTGTTCAGGATCATGGATCTCACCAATCATGAGATACTTACAACACGGGGAGATTCCTATGGGAGAAAATCCTAGGGCTTTCAGAATTAAGGTATCTCAATTCACAATCTTAAATAATATGCTTTATAAGCGATCTCTTGCAGGACCATATTTGAGATGTATCGAGGATCCTGAAGTTCAAGAAGTTTTAAAAGACTTCCATGAAGGAGATTGTGGAAACCACACTGGGGGCAGGGCATTGTTCTCAAGGATCTTAAGGACAGGATACTACTGGCCAACTATGAAAAGGGATGCTATGGAGTATGCTAAGAAGTGTGATCCTTATCAAAGACACAGCAATATCCTTCATCAGCCGGCTGAATTTCTACATCCTATACCATCCTCTTGGCCATTTATGAGATGAGGGATGGATATAGTTGGCAAGCTCCCTAAGGCACCTGGTGGAAAAGTATTCATGCTTGCCATGACTGACTACTTCTCCAAGTGGATAGAGGCTGAAGCTTTTACCCAAGTCAGAGAAAAGGAAGTTATATCCTTTATTAAGAGAAACATTATAACTAGATTTGGCATTCCTTCTGAAATTGTATGTGATAATGGTTCCCAATTTATTGGGAGCAGGACTACTAACTTTTGTAACAGTTGGGGGATTAAGATGATAACATCAACACCAGTCCATCCACAAGCCAATGGTCAAGCAGAATCATCCAACAAGATCATCATCAACAATCTGAAGAAGAAACTTGGATCCAAGAAGGGGAAATGGGCAGAGGAATTGCCTTATGTGCTTTGGGTTGATAGGACAACTCCCAAGAATGCTACTGGTCAAACACCCTTCTCTCTGGTGTTTGGGGCAGAATCAGTGATCCCAACAGAAATGGTGGTTCCAACTGCTAGAACAAGTACCCGTGATCCTGAGGAAAATGATCAGAACTTGGTTCAAGACTTGGATACTATTGAGGAAATCAGAGACTTGGCTAGGATAAGGATGGCTAGCTACCAACAAAGAATGGCTGGTGCTTATAACAAAAATGTCAGGATAAGGAAATTCCAAGTTGGGGATATGGTCTTGAGAAAAGCATTCCAAAATACCACCAATCCTGCTGATGGGAAATTGGCACCAAAATGGGAAGGCCCTTATTTGATTGAAGCCGAAGCAGGAAAGGGGGCATATAGATTGCTCACCATGGAAGGTAATCTGTTACCAAGAGCCTGGAATGCTGTCCACTTGAAAAAATATTTCATGTGAGCAGGATCCTTCTGGCATGAATGATCCTTACATTGGAAGTATCCTTCAAGGATCCCTGAAGCGTCAATGATCCTTACTCTGGTAATGTCCTAAACTTGAACTCTTATTTACATATCTTCTTATTTAAGGATAAGGATCATATATCCTTCATCCTTCTCTCACGAAATTTTGAGTTTTGATAAGTCCAGGTATCCTTAGCATAATGTCGACAATCTTCAGAAGCAACTCAGATCCTTGGGTTCAACCCCAGTTATTTGGGCTTGTCCCCAGTTATCCTTGGGCTTGTCCCTAGTTTTCGCCTGTAGCGCACGATGATCCTAGTATAGTTCACGTCTTTGGGACCAGTACTCGCTTTAGGGGCTGATAACCCCATCGTACTGGCTATACCTAGGGTCCTACGTATAATGGTAGACGTACCATACATCCGTTCCTAAGGTTTCTAACGTTTTCACGTTAGCTAAGGTTTTGGCATTTTCATGTCACTAAGTTTGGATAGTCGCCAGTGAGGGCCATACTCCAGTTTACATACGATCCTTGGGCTTGTCCCCAGTTATCCTTCGGGCTTGTCCCTAGTTATCCTTCGGGCTTGTCCCCAGTGATCCTTTGGGCTTGTCCCCAGTTACTAACTTATCTATGATATTGGCTTAGTCCCAAGTTATATTCTATTTTCAGGTTTTCGAAGTTAAACAATTAAGGATCCTTAATCCTTATTATCCATTAAAGTTTTACTTATGGTTATCCTGATTAAAGGTTAGGATCCTAACTTGGATCCTCAGGTATGATCCTTGACTATTTTTAATTTCATTCATTATTCATTTGAATAACCCTTAGATCTTGACAACGGAACCTATGATCCTTAACATGAACTACTTTTTGGAAGTTTTCAACTATAGGATACTTGATCCTGGAAGTTTTCAAGTATCCTATAGTTGAAAACTTCCAAAAAGTAGTTCATGTTAAGGATCATAGGTTCCGTTGTCAAGGTCTAAGGGTTATTCAAATGAATAATGAATGAAATTAAAAATAGTCAAGGAACATACCTGAGGATCCAAGTTAGGATCCTAACCTTTAATCAGGATAACCATAAGTAAAACTTTAATGGATAATAAGGATTAAGGATCCTTAATTGTTTAACTTCGAAAACCTGAAAAATAGAATATAACTTGGGACTAAGCCAATATCATAGATAAGTTAGTAACTGGGGACAAGCCCAAAGGATCACTGGGGACAAGTCCGAAGGGTAACTGGGGACAAGCCCGAAGGATAACTGGGGACAAGCCCAAGGATCGTATGTAAACTGGAGTATGGCCCTCACTGGCGACTATCCAAACTTAGTGACATGAAAATGCCAAAACCTTAGCTAACGTGAAAACGTTAGAAACCTTAGGAACGGATGTATGGTACGTCTACCATTATACGTAGGACCCTAGGTATAGCCAGTACGATGGGGTTATCAGCCCCTAAAGCGAGTACTGGTCCCAAAGACGTGAACTATACCAGGATCATCGTGCGCTACAGGCGAAAACTGGGGACAAGCCCAAGGATAACTGGGGACAAGCCCAAATAACTGGGGTTGAACCCAAGGATCTGAGTTGCTTCTGAAGATTGTCGACATTATGCTAAGGATACCTGGACTTATCAGAACTCAAAATCTCGTGAGAGAAGGATGAAGGATACATGATCATTATCCTTAAAAAAGAAGATATGTAAATAAGAGTTCAAGCTTAGGACATTACCAGAGTAAGGATCATTGATGCTTCAGGGATCCTTGAAGGATACTTCCAATGTAAGGATCATTCATGCCAGAAGGATCCTGCTTACATGAAATATTTTTTCAAGTGGACAGCATTCCAGGCTCTTGGTAACAGATTACCTTCCATGGTAAGCAATCTATATGCCCCCTTTCCTGCTTCGGCTTCAATCAAATAAGGGCCTTCCCATTTTGGTGCCAATTTCCCATCAGCAGGATTGGTGGTATTTTGGAATGCTTTTCTCAATACCATATTGCTGGGATTCTGGGATGATGGAGGGACAAGTGGAAGCAATGGTTTGCATCAGAATAACATCTCCTTGATGGACATCTGGACTTCCTGTTTGCAAATTCCTTAAGGATCCTGGTATCTGAAGGGATCCCTGAACATGGGATGATCCTGGAACGAAGGAGGATCCTTGAACCTGGGATGATCCTGGAACGAAGGAGGATCCTGAGTTCATGAAGGATCCCATATGCTGAGTATAGGATCCTGCCGGTTGGAAATATGATCCTGATGCCTGAGTCACTGCTGCTGGGCCGAAATGCACTCCTCTTAATCCACCCATATGTTGAATGTCTGGGGCCTCTGATGGCTGAGAAGTAATCATCGGAGTGTCAAAATTCAAAGATTTGGGCATTAGTGGGGAATGATCCTCTGCCGTTTTCTTTTGCTTTTTGAGATCTCCGATTTCCTTGAGGATCCTGTCATTAGTTTCATCCTGCTGCTGCATCGATCCCTCATCTGCAAAATCAAAGTAAATATATCACTAGTACTAGGAGCAGAAGAAGTTAGAGCAGAAGATGAAGGTTTAGAGAAGATAGGAGTTGGTCTCTTCTCAGCATTTTTCTGAGATCCAGCTGGTGGTGGAGGCAAAAGTGGAATGCCATTAGATGAATTGACTGCAGACATCGCTGTGGAAGTATTCTTCAACGATGAAGCCATGCAATGCTTCCGGAATGATCACCAACAGAAAGATTTTTTTTTATGAATGAAGCACCAATTGCCCCACGGTGGGCGCCAAACTGTTTTGGTCAAAAATCACACAAGGATAATGCAACCAAACTCTTTGTAAACGGGGAATGATGCTTGGTTTGATGAACAAAGATAAGGATCACTATAATGAAAATTGCACAAGTGACACAAGGATTTATACGAGGAAAAAGCCCTTGATCAATGAATGATATCCGGCATAAAAAACCTCGGGTGATGGAAACTACCGATCACCAAACTACAATATAACAAACAATGTTTACAACTTCGGATGGTAACGAGCTAGGTACAAGGATCACTATAGTATCGTATGCTAAAGCGTGCGAGAAATGTGTTGTGTCTTCCAAATGCTGAAGAGTGCAATTTATACAAGTGTGTGTGGTTGTATTTTAGGCAAATCACCTAACTACTAGCTCGTTACCCCTTTAGAAATAGAAGTAAATTTAGCCTAATTAATTGCCCTTGAATTGTGCTGAGTTTCCATATTCTCCATAACGTCCACCTTTGATTATGCATGTGCAAAATTAGCATGACAGATTCCTTGTTTACGTTGCTAAGACCTGGTCCAACTCGTAATTCCTGCAAAACAACATTAAATCCAAAGAGAACAATCGTTAGTATGAGGATCCTTAGGATGATCCATGATCCTGATCCTGGAGCTTTCTGAGGATCACTATCTGCCAAAGAAACAAGGATCACTTGTTAGGATACCAAGTAAGGATCATAGGTCATAAAAATCCAGCCCTAACAAAGAGGATGATGAGGATTATCTCCCAATTTCTGAATATTGTTTTTCTATTGATAAAAATGAACTAATCCTTGCGATGCAGAATTTAGGTGATAAATCTAGATGGCCCAGGAAAAATGACAGACCAGCTGCAACTAAAGATAAGTCAAAGTGGTGTGCATACCATGAAGATTTTGTGCATCTCACAGAAGAATGCATCGCACTGAGAAAAGAAATCAAGAGTTATAAACTTTACTGCCCACTTAGCCATTCTTCCGGACATCTCTGGTTTCCTGAGGACATTCTTAATTGGAAAATTAGTTCTAACAACAATAACATAGGTTTCAAAATAATGTCTTAGTTTAGTAGATGCCATAATCAGTGCAAGAATAAGTTTTTCAAGGTGTGAATACCTGGATTCAGCATCAAGTAAACTCTTACTTACATAATAGACAGGATATTGTGTACCTTCATGATCCTTAACAAGGACTGCACTTACTGCTTTTGAGGATACCGCAAGGTATACGGATAACACATCTCCTTTTTCTGGTTTCATCAATGCTGGGGCTGAGGACATGTATTCTTTTAGGGCTTGTAAAGCATTCTCATGCTTTTCAGTCCATTCGAATTTCTTGTTCTTTCTTAGGAAATCATAGAATTCTTTACACTTTTCTGAGGATTTGGATATGAATCTGTTTAGAGCTGCTATCCTGCCTGTTAGCCTTTGCACATCCTTAGCGTTGGCAGGGGATTTGATATTCACCAATGCTTTGATTTGTTCCGGGCTTGCTTCAATGCCCCTCTGGGTTACCATATATCCTAAGAATTTACCTCCTTTAACACCAAAGTGACATTTTGAAGGATTAAGCTTCATGTTATAATTATCAAGGATATCAAATGCTTCCTCCAAGTCCCTTAGGTGATCCTCAGCTTTTTTGGATTTCACCACCATATCGTCTATGTACACTTCCATAGTTTGTCCAATTTGATCTTTGAATATCATATTCACCAGCCTTTGATATGTTGCACCTGCATTTCTTAATCCAAAAGGCATAGCAATATAACAATATAAACCGGTTGGGGTCATAAAGGTCGTATCCTCTTGGTGAGATGGTTCCATCTGAATTTGTTGGAATCCAGATGATGCATCCATAAAGGTTAACAGTTCATGACCCGCCGTTGCATCCACCATGGAGTCAATGTGGGGTAATGGGAAAGGATCCTTGGGACATGCCTTATTCAAATCAGTGAAATCGACACATACCCTCCACTTTCCATTTTTCTTTTGAACAACAACCACATTGGCCAGCCATTTTGGATACTTCACTTCTCTGATCATACCTGCTCGTAGTAATCTTTCTACCTCTTCCTGGATAATGGCATTTCTTTCTGGTGCAAACTTCCTCCTTTTTTGATGGATTGGTTTAACTGACCTGTCAATGCCAAGTTTATGAGTGATAATATCCTTAGATATACCTGTCATATCCTCATGTTTCCACGCAAAGGTAGATTTTCTTCTTTTGAGGAAGGATACTATGTCTTCTTTCATTTTATCAAGGATCCCTGATCCGATGTAGATTTTGGATTCAGGATCATCAGGATCCAAGAGGATTTCATCCACATCCTGCTCTCTTGCCTCCAAGACACCCCTTGGAGGATACTTTAATTGCTATTGCTCCCTTGATTTCGAGGCTGGTTTCATTGATGAGGTGTAACAATCCTTAGCCTCCTGTTGATCACTATCGATCTTGATTATTCCCCATGGGCTAGGGAGCTTCACACACTGACGGTAGGTGGATGGGACTGCCTTCATATCGTGTATCCAAGGCCTGCCAAGGATAACATTACAACAAGACAAACAGTCAATAACACAAAATTTTTGATAATTATGTAATCCTTCCACGTAAATTGGGAGTTTAATGTCCCCCAGGGTTTTCTTAGTTTCGCCACTAAATCCCACAAGCACGGAGGATCTTGGTGTGATGTCTGATTCAGGAATACCCATTTTCTTCAGAACATCAAGTTGGATAATGTTTACCGAACTTCCTCCGTCAATTAGGATCCTGCGGACAAAATGGTTAGAAATAAAAAGAGTAATAACTAAACTATCATGATGAGGATCCTGGATGTTGATTCTATCATCCTCATCAAAGGTTATGATTTTTCCTTCCGAGACACTTGATGTTCGAATAGGTCTTTCTCCGTTATCCATTTTAGCTTCCTTTGCATGCCTTTTAGCTGCTGAGAAGGATGTACCACAGATGTCTGATCCTCCAGAAATAAAGTTGATCACTTGTGCATCTGCCGGAGGAGCTGGAGCTCTTTTAGGGATCCTTTCAGGATCCTGAGTCCTTTGCTTTTTTCTTCCCAACAATTCTTTCAAATGCCCCTTGCTCAGCAGATATCCAATTTCCTTTCGTAATGCGATGCATTCCTCTGTCAAATGCCCAAAATCCTCATGGTATGCACACCACTTTGATTTATCTTTAGCTGCGGTTGGTTTGTCATTTTTTCTGGGCCATCTGGCCTTTTCTCCTAGATTCTGCATTGCAAGGATTAGTTCATGGTTATCAACGGAAAAACAGTATTCAGAAATCGGAGGATAATCTTCATCATCCTCTTCTTGGTCAACAACATGCACATTCTGGTTGTCAGTTCTATTATAGGATTTGAATTTGTTGCTTTTGAAAGAGGATCCTTGCTTTTCTTGTTTTGAGGATCCTACTTGTCTCTCCTGGATCCTTTTGTCATCCTCTAGCCGGATGAACCTGAGTGCCCGAGTTCTTACTTCGTCTAGGTTCCTGCATGGTGTCATAACAAGATCATCATAGAACAATGAATCCTTAAGCAATCCCATCTTCAAGGCCTCAACAGCTGTGGCCACATCCAAGTTAGGAATATCCAAGGATTCTTTACTAAATTTGGTTATATAATCCCTTAATGATTCATTATGACCCTGAGTTATCCTGTATAAATCGCTATTCAATCGTTCAAATTTTCTACTACAAGAAAATTGATTATTGAATAAGTTAACTAAATTAGCAAACGAAGTAATAGAGTAAGGGGGAAGACTTAGCATCCATTTAAGAGCTGATCCAGTAAGAGTGGATCCAAATCCCTTACACAGACATGCTTCCTTTAACCTTTCTGGAATTGGATTGATCTCCATCCTCTCCCTATATTGTGCTATGTGTTCCTCAGGATCCGTCGTACCATCATACAGCTTCATAGTAGGGATATGGAATCTTTTGGGTATCTCAGCATCAAAAATTGGTGGTGCAAAACGAGATACCTTATGGCTTCCATCTGCAATTTCCGGGATAGGTTTGACTACCCCTGGAACACTTGATATCATATCCTTCAGTTTCTGCAGTTCTCTGGCCATAGCATGGTTGATACCTGTATCCTGCATGAATCCATGGTTAGTGGTATGAGAAAAAGTGTTACCTCCCATCGGGTTCAAGTTAGGAACATTGGATGTGAATCCATATTTCTGGGATTCTGGGATGATGGAGGGACCAGTGGAAGCAATGGTCTGCATCGGAATAAAATCTCCTTGATGGACATCTGGACTTCCTGTTTGCAAATTCTTTAAGGATCCTGGTATCTGAAGGGATCCCTGAACATGGGATGATCCTGGAACGAAGGAGGATCCTTGAACCTGGGATGATCCTGGAACGAAGGAGGATCCTTGAACCTGGGATGATCCTGGAACGAAGGAGGATCCTTGAACCTGGGATGATCCTGGAACAAAGGAGGATCCTTGAACCTGGGATGATCCTGGAGCGAAGGAGGATCCTGAGTTCATGAAGGATCCCATATGCTGAGTATAGGATCCTGCCGGTTGGAAATATGATCCTGATGCCTGAGTCACTGCTGCTGGGCCGAATTGCACTCCTCTTAATCCACCCATATGTTGAATGTCTGGGGCCTCTGATGGCTGAGAAGTAATCATCGGAGTATCAAAATTCAAAGATTTGGGCATTAGTGGGGAATGATCCTCTGCCGTTTTCTTTTGCCTTTTGAGATCTCCGATTTCCTTGAGGATCCTGTCATTAGTTTCATCCTGCTGCTGCATACGATCCCTCATCTGCAAAATCAAAGTAAATATATCACTAGTACTGGGAGCAGAAGAAGTTAGAGCAGAAGATGAAGGTTTAGAGAAGATAGGAGTTGGTCTCTTCTCAGCATTTTCTGAGATCCAGCTGGTGGTGGAGGCAAAGGTGGAATGCCATTAGATGAATTGACTGTAGACATCGCTGTGGAAGTATTCTTCAATGATGAAGCCATGCAACGCTTCCGGAATGATCACCAACAGAAAAATTTTCTTATGAATGAAGCACCAATTGCCCCACGGTGGGCGCCAAACTGTTTTGGTCAAAAATCACACAAGGATAATGCAACCAAACTCTTTGTAAACGGGGAATGATGCTTGGTATGATGAACAAAGATAAGGATCACTATAATGAAAATTGCACAAGTGACACAAGGATTTATACGAGGAAAAAGCCCTTGATCAATGAATGATCTCCGGCATAAAAAACCTCGGGTGATGGAAACTACCGATCACCAAACTTCAATATAACAAACAATGTTTACAACTTCGGATGGTAACGAGCTAGGTACAAGGATCACTATAGTATCATATGCTAAATGTGTTGTCTCTTCCAAATGCTGAAGAGTGCAATTTATACAAGTGTGTGTGGTTGTATTTTAGGCAAATCACCTAACTACTAGCTCGTTACCCCTTTAGAAATAGAAGTAAATTTAGCCTAATTAATTGCCCTTGAATTGTGCTGAGTTTCCATATTCTCCATAACGTCCATCTTTGATTATGCATGTGCGAAATTAGCGTGACAGATTCCTTGTTTACGTTGCTAAGACCTGGTCCAACTCGTAATTCCTGCAAAACAACATTAAATCCAAAGAGAACAATCGTTAGTATGAGGATCCTTAGGATGATCCATGATCCTGATCCTGGAGCTCTTCTGAGGATCACTATCTGCCAAAGAAACAAGGATCACTTGTTAGGATACCAAGTAAGGATCATAGGTCATAAAAATCCAGCCCTAACACCTGTATCCTGCATAAGGCCATGGTTAGTGGTATAAGAATTATTGAAAGTGTTACCTCCCATTGGGTTCAAATTAGGAACAGCGGATGTGAATCCATATTGTTGAGACTCTGGAATGATCGAAGGACCAGTAGAAGCAATGGTCTGCATTGGAAAAAAATCTCCCTGATGGATATCTGAACTCCCTGATTGCAAACTCCTTAAGGATCCCAGAATCTGGAAGGATACATGGAACTGAGAGGATCCTTGAACCTAAGAGGATCCTTGACCCTGAGAGGATCCTTGAACCTGAGAGGATCCTTGAACCTGAGAGGATCCTTGACCCTGAGAGGATCCTTGAACCTGAGAGGATCCTTGAACCTGAGAGGATCCTTGAACCTGAGAGGATCCTTGAACCTGAGAGGATCCTTGAACCTGAGAGGATCCTGGAACATAGGAGGATCCTGGAACATAGGAGGATCCTTGAACCTGCGAGGATCCTTGAAACGGCCAGAACCCTTGAATCTGCTGTGCTCCTGAGTATCCTCCTGAGGTAGTGAGGGATCCTGTATGCTAAGGATGGGATCCTGCTGGTTGGAAGTATGACCCTGAAGCCTGAGTCATTGCTGATGATCCGTAATGCACTCTTCTTGGTCCTCCCACATATTGAACGTCTGGAACCACTGAAGGCTGAGAAGTTATAACCGGAGTATCGAAATTCAGAGATCTGGGCATCAATGGGGAATGATCCTCTGCCGATCTCTTCTGTTTCTTGATGTCTCCAATTTCTCTAAGAATCCTTTCATTGGTCTTATCCTGCTGCTGTATATACTCCTTCATCTGCAAAATCAGAGTAAACAAGTCACTAGTAGTGGGAGTATAAGAAGCAGAAGAAGTTGGAGGTTTTGAGAAAATAGGAGTTGGTTTCTTCTCGGTATTTTTCTGAGATCCATAAGGTGGTGGAGGCAAAGGTGGAATGCCCTGGGATTAATTGACTGCAGACATCGCAGTAGAAGTGTTCTTTGATGATGAAGCCATCTGCTTGGATGCAATGAACCGAAATGATCACAAATAGAAGAATTTCTTAGGAATGAAGCACCAATTGCCCCACGGTGGGCACCAAACTGTTTTGGTCAAAAATCAAGCCAAGATAATGTAACCAAACTTTCTGTTGTGAGGTATGATGCTTGAATTGATGAACAATGATAAGGATCACTCAGAAATGAAATGCACAAGTGACACAAAGATTTATACGAGGAAAAAGCCCTTGATCAATGAATGATCTCCGGCTTAAAAAACCTCGGGTGATGGAAACTACCAATCACCAACTCAAATTAAACAATAATCCTTTTACAACTTCGGATGATAGCGAGCTAAGTACAAGGATCACTATAGTGTATCGTGTAAAAATGTATGAAAAATGCTAAGTGTTTTGCCGAGAGCTGGTGAGTGCAGTTGTACGAGTTTGTGTAATCAAAAAATAGCCAAGTGTTCTAAAAATAGCTCGCTAGCCCCTTAAAAATAGAAAATATCTAGCCTAACTAACTGTCCGCATTTCGTGCCTTCTCCCCATGTTCTCCATAATGTTCACAATGGTCAAGCACGTGCAGAATAAAAGGGAATATGCTCCAGGAATATCGCCATGACCAAGTCCAAGCCGGTACTGTGACAACCCGACTTCTTGAGGTTAGTATTATCCTATTTCCCGACTCCTTTGTTGTATTTACATATCCTAGACTTGTGTGTTAGTGGGTATATGTTACAAACTTGTACTTGTTAATGAGTAACGTATTCGAATAATGGATTTACACTAGGACATCTTTCAAGTTGGGATCCTTCGACCGAAAGGTCTAACATTCGAAGGATCATTCAACCTTCAAAGGATCACGAAACATATCCTTCGACCTAGGAAGGATCCTTCGAGACAATAATCGATCCTTCGATCGATCCTTCGATGTGGGGCCTTAACTTTTGGCCCAACTAGTCACCGGCCCAAAACCTTACCTATATTAACAGCAGTTACGTAGTATGACTGCACAGAATCATTCGAACATCCCAAACCCTAGAAACCTTTTTGGGCGACGGCAGAACTCAGGAAACTTCCTGTCGTGATCATCAACATCGTATCATCATCCATCATTCGGTTAGTATGATTCTTTGCATATTGTTTCTATGTGATACTCTCGATTACATGATCTTATTCGATGGAGAATTCATGCATAAAACTAGGGTTCAACTGATAGGTGATTGATTGACGATTCTGTGTTATGATGATGATTGGTGTTATTGTTTGATAGATAATTCATGCATAGAACTAGGGTTCAATCGATTAGGGTTAATGGATGAATGGTTTCGGGTTGGGGAATCGGACTAGGGTTAATCGGTTACATTCTAGTCAATCGGATAGGCTATTAATCATTGTTGTTCGGTTATCATGATCTGTTTGAACGTTACAGCACCTATATGCATTCACTCACACACTTTCACAGACTGATTCCTGGTGAAAACATAAAACGTGATTGCTGATCGTATGATTAGGGTTTCTGTTTCTGTTGACCGAAAGATAGTGTGTTGACCGAAAGATAGTTGTGTTGACCGAAAGATAGTGTGTTGACCGAAAGATAGTTGTGTTGACCGAAAGATAGTGTGTTGACCGAAAGATAGTTGTGTTGACCGAAACATAATCTGTGTGTCGAAAGATAACTATGTCGAAACATATAATCTGTGTGTCGAAAGATAACTATGTCGAAACATAGCTGATGTGTCGAAAGATAACTATGTCGAAACATAGCTGATGTGTCGAAAGATAACCATGAAGCGAAAGATGATAACTATGTATCGAAAGATGTGTCGAAACATAATTGTGATAATTGGGATAATTGTGATAATTGGGATAATTGTGATAATTGTTAGACCGAAAGATGAGCAATGTATCGAAGGATGTGTAATGTGAATCGAAAGATAGTTGATGATTAAATGTGAAAGAATATGTGGTGTGCTTGTATGCAAACTGACTGTTAAATGTGAATATCATAGGGCTTGGTAAATCACTGTGGTTAAACGAATAATTAATTCTACCGAGCAATCCCAGGTGAGTTCACTACATTCGAGCATGCGTCCCAGTGGTTGGGGACAGTCAGTGGGTATCCCATGGGGGGGGATAAGTCTTTGGGTAAAAACGGGTATATTGGTTAATATTCTCACCTATCATCTTTTGTAAGTCCCTCATCGGGTATTAGTTAGTAGCGCTACTTAGGTTTGGCACCCTCACCCCGTGCCTGTAGAGGACGGAGGTGAACTAATGACCCAGTCTGGCCCAGTACTAGATAGGAGTACGTGGGAAGGGCAGTCCGTGAGCCGTCCGTGTTTGGAAATGAGATATTAACAATATTACTTGCATTGGGTATTAAACTGTTTTACATACACCGGGTAACAAACGTTTTCTAAAACTGTGAACTCGCCAGCTTTGTCTGATACGTGTGTTACATGCTCGCAGGTCCTTAGGTGCGTTGAAAGCAGGAACTTGCTGGCTGGAGGGCGCGAGTGGTCATGGTTGCTTGATGGATTTATTATTAGACATTTATTTACTATGATTGATTGGATAACATTTATATTACGATACATTAACGCTTCCGCTAAACTTATGGTTTTGAATAACTTATGTTGGGATTTCAGTATCTTTAAATAATGAAGTTTTATTTCAAACTTGTGTTTCAATGTAATTGGTGGCTCATTGCTAGTTGTCACACGCCTAGCAGGGACACTCCCTAGGTGGTAATTTTGGGGGTGTGACAGTTTGGTATCAGAGCCACTGGTTATAGTGAATTGGTTTTAAAAATGTTTTATAAAACCAGACTATAACTGAACTGATACGACATACCGATACGACATGGACCATGACACTCAGCTCCAGGCAGCAAGGTTCGTCTCTTGTTTACTATTGTAGGGCATAGTTAGTATATACTCATGATTGGTATCACACTCGAACGCACATATGATGTTACGATATGAATTGCTATGCTACCTGTCTATACTACGTGTTTTAAGAGTAGGACTCTACTTGTGTTTGCATGCGCTATGTTGTGATATCGACGGTCGTACTGTATGAATTAGGGGAACCTTCTAACATGAGTAGGGAGGAACTGAGATAAGCATGCAAATCAGGTTATTATTATGGGTGCACACATAATAACAACGTGAGGTGCATGTGAGTCCCAGTAAATCTCGATTAGTGTGAAAAAGGAATCCCGCGTTGTTAGTCAATGTTGTATTAGAACCTCGAAAACTGTGAATGCTATAGCAATACTTGACACTCGCCTGCTGTGACAACCCGAAAACTAGAACTTTTCGTTGTGTCGTGATGTACCTTGTTTGTACATTATGTGACTAGTGACTGACTAAACTTAATGATAACGTGAATCTTTATGTGATATGTGCTTTGTTATGTGTGCATTGGTATGTATATATGTATGTGTTATATGTGAGCCGAGAACCCAACCCGAGAACAAGGAACCCGACTCGAGACCATGAGGTCTCGAGTGATTTGTGACCATGACTCGCAACCGGGCGGTTGCGAGTAGGCCTTTGGGCCGTAACCGGTTTGGGCCGAAACCCCAAGCCCAACCCGAAACATCCCTTGGTATATATACCCCATCTTTCCCCACTTTCCCTCATTTCATACACAACACACAAACACACTTCTACTATTTTTCTCTCAACTAGAAACCCTCAACAACACACCCCAATCCCTTTCAATTTTCGGTTCAAGCAAGGATCCCGGACAAGGACTCGGTCAAGACCACTAACTCGGACACTCCATCTTCTCGGTTCTTTTCCTTGTTTACGGCTTCTTCTTCTCAAACCGGTTAGTGTTCTATTTTGTGTGTAGAAATTATGTGCGATAAATGAACTAGAAAATGTTTGGTTAGAAACAAGATGCATGATTCTTAGGTTGGTTTGTAAAGCTTGACAATATGTGGTAACATGTTTAAAAATGGTTAGAAAATGGTAGTCTAAGAGTATTCATGGCTAACCAATCTATGCTTCATTGTCCTTGCAAAATGATGTTGTTAAATATGAGATTTCGGCTACAAACATGTGTGTTTCTTGTTCTTGCATGATGATCTTGCTAGAAATATGTGAGTTTTGGTTCAAAAATGTGTGAATATGTTGGCATGAAAACCCTAGAAAACTTTGAATATAGGATGAACTTGTTGAATATGGTTTGAAGGTTTTAAAATGGCAAAGTTTGATCTATTTTCATTGCTGGTCAGTTTAGGAAAAGTGTTAGTGGAACCTTATTGGTAGTTTCCTAATCTGGGTCTGATTTCATATGTACAATCTGGACTGTCATACCTGCATCATCACGTGTACATGAAAGTGACAGCATTCCGACTCGCAACTGCGTCGTTGCGACTCGCAACCAAGGCATTCCGACTCGAGACCACGCAGTTGCGACTCGCAACCAAAGCGTGACAACTCGAAACCACGAGATTACGACTCGAGACTACGACCGTTGCGACTCGCAACCACAGCGTGATGACTCGAGACCACGCGGTTGCGACTCGCAACCATAACGTGACAAGCCGAAACCACCTGGTTGCGACTCGAGACCAGCTGGTTGCGACTGGGCCGTCCACTTTGGTTATTGGGCCATTATGTGTTATGGGCTATCTGTTGACTGGGTTATGTGTTACTGTTGACTGTTTAATTGTTAGGCCGGCCCAATAACCCCAAGACTGTTTGTATTGTTTTGCATGTTACGTGCCAGTTATGTGTATAGTTTTTACGTGATTGCTTGTACACCGAACCTGACCTATACCGGTAACCATATTAGGACGTGGTGACCAGCGTGTTTGACAAGTAACATAAATCTACCGAGCAACCCAAGGTGAGTTCACAACTTAAAAGCATGCGTCCCGGTGGTTTGGGACACGAGACTAACAACCCTATCCCCTGGTAAAAGGGGATACCATTTACATACCTTCCCTAGTCATTGGGAACAAAACTTACTCTTCCTTCCCGGGTATTGGGAAACCTTTTGGTTAATTACTGTTTATACGGATTGCAACTAACGGCACTAAACGAAACTCTATCACTCAAGTCCCTACTACAAATACCGATTAGTCGCCGGGTTAGGCGAGCGGGTTATTAGTTGATAGCGCTATTTAGGTGTTTACCAGCCTCACACCGTGCCCTGGTTTGGGACGGTCGTGAACTAATGTACTCAGAAATCCGTCAATGATGATAGAACATTGACATCGGGGCATCCTGCGGATACGCAACGGTTACCTAGTGTTCGGTATTGGAAAAACAGTTTAGTCGCTAACTTTTGGGGTAGCTCCCCAGGGCATGTATAAATGGATAAATTAACCGGTGAAACAAGTTTTTGGTAATTAAAACTGGACAACTAGTGAACTCACTCAGCATTATTGTTGACCCCTTACTGCATGCTTTGCAGGTAACCAATGATTCAGGAGCTGCTGCTTGGGGATGTGTAGTGTCCGTCAAACCCGTGTGTTGGGATAACTGTTTTGAACAACGAACTGTCTTTAAAACTATTTTGGTTTATGCTTCCGCTGTTTTGTTAAACTAATTACCGAACCTAAACTCTGATATTGCTAATTACTACGGATATTAAATATTTCTTAAATGCTCGGTATAATTGGTGGCTGGATCCTGGTCAGTCACGCCCTCGAAGCGGGTGTCATCCGCAGGTGGATTTTGGGGGTGTGACAGATTGGTATCAGAGCCATTGGTTATAGTGAACTTGGTTTTAAAAAGGGGAAAATCTTTTTGGAGAAAACCAGACTATAACCCGTGACTCGTGACGACACTACACTCCAAGTACAAGGCTCAACACTTTTGACCTCATAGCTCGGACCAGTGTTTACTTGTTTGCTTACTTTATGTTTCCTGTTTCGCTATACGTACTAGTATGCCTAACTAGTGAACGCCCACATACGATATTGCATGTGATTGCACGTTAGCACACCAATATGAATTCATGTACACTTTCTCGTATCGTGTGATTGATAGGGTGGTAATTCCCTAAACCTCCATGACTTACACTACTTGATACTCTTTGAAATCTACTCGAGTGTGGGGAACCATTTGACATGAGTTAAGAGGAGCTGAGATGAACATGCAAATCACAATATTATTATGGGTGCACACATAATAATATAGTGGGGTGGATGTGAGTCCCAGTGAGGCTTAACAAGTGAAAAAGGGGTTCCGTTTCGTTATTTGTATGATGAGAAACCCAACAGTCCATAGGAGCCGTAGCAGTGATTGTCTCCTACTCGAACACGATCTTTTCACTTCTCACTGCACCCCTTTCGAACCTCGATGCTATCGAGTATTACCTGAACACCCATATGAACGCCTAGCGAACTGTGTAGAACATTAGGTGCTTGTACGAACATCCCTGGGATGGATGTTGAAACGACAATGATTGGTCTATATCCTTCTCACCTTTCTTCGCTTGCTGGAACTTAACGTGTTGACGTCTTAAATCCCGAAGTGTGATCACTTCTGCAACACTATCTCAACATACCGTGTATTACTCAGTCAAGAGGGTAGACGTAGTACCCTACTGGCTTCAGCATTTGAACGACCCTAGTCACCGACAACGAGCATCAGCGAATTGACTCCAATCGAACCCTTAACCCTAGTCAGCGGCTCATAGGAGCCAGCTCTTACGAATCAGTCGTGCCATAAGCAATGACAATTGACAATGGTGCGGAAATGCGTGACGGCCAGCTCAATAAGTACACCTTGGGACGCGGCACGAAAACGTGACAAGATGGACTTGTCAGTGAAGGATCGTAGCGCACCATTTCAAGCAACGACATCAGAAACAACAGTCGCGACAACATCAAGGTCAACAACCAGGGGAATGATGATAGTAATGGGAATCCTCGCAACCGTAACAACAACATTGGAAATAATGCTCGTGGAAGGGCATTTAGGATTGGCGCAGGCGACGCCAGGCATAGTACCAACATGGTAGCTTGTATGGGTAGTTGTTTGCTTCATCTCTATTCTGCTTGACCCTGATACTTCTTGAAACCGAACCAGATGTGGAATCGACTGATGGCAAGTCAAATAGAATCTCAAAAGTTCGTTAGGATGTAAACACGACCTTGTGGGACGAGTGTCCGATGTCGACCTTCCTTCTACCCCACTCGATGGTTACAACGCAGTAGTTAGTGAGAATTGGTTACCCAGGAATCACGCGAATATACCCAGTGAGGAGAAAACTTTGTGTGGAGAATCGGCATTTGTTCTAAAGCATCAGAGTAGTTCAATAGTTAGCGCCATTTCAGCTGTGAAGGCCAGAAGTGTCTACAGAGGGATTACTCCGCTGTGTTAGCAACCGCTACGGATGTTAAGGCTAAGGAAAAGTGGATCGAGGATCCACCAGTTGTTCGTTGTTTCTCTCGGCGTGCTATCCGAGGAACATTCAGTTTTTCTTCCGAAAATTTGTTAGGCGGAATCTCAGTTTGATCTCACGTCTGAGGCAGCCCTGATTACTTGTACTTTTACCATTTTGCGCCAGGAAGGTCGCAAGATCTATCAAAGCAACTATAGGAACCGTTGGGCAGGAGTTTTGTAGGGTCTAGTTCTTCGCTTTGGGGGAGCCCCACTTATCCTAGGGAAGATGGGCCTTTTCGTGTGTATACTGACTATTAAGAACTCATCAAGGTGACAGCCCATAACCGTTTGTCTCGATCCTGTATTGACAACCTGTTGACCAGTTACATGGGTCATGCTCCTATGTAAAGATTGAGTAGCGAACGAACTAACATCAGATGGAAGTCCAAAGGGAGGATGTTCCTAAAACGGCATAGTGAACGCAATAAGGCCATTTCCAGGGGACACCGGATGAATTATTCCATGACCTTTTGGGGTGAACAACCCGCCAGCTGCGTTATGGATCACACTGCAACTGTGTTTATCTAGTACGTTTTGAATCACTTCTAGGAGAAAGGGGCACCTTGAACAACACTTGTATTCCATTGTAGAGCTTCTAGGGGAGGAGCGTCTACGTGCGAAGTCTACCTAAGTATGACTTCAGGATTCGGGAAGTACACATTTTCTTTTATCAAACAACGAAGTGGGAATACACATGGATCTCGCTAAGATCCATTTTGTTAGGAACTGATCAACATCAAAGATCCCTTCGAGGATACAGGAGTTTCTTGGTCCCACTAGATACTAACGCAGCTTAATCACAAGATTTTCGAAGGTCGCACAGCTTAAGTCTCGTTGGCACAGCAGGGTGTTGTGTTCGTGAAAGACCAAAACAGGAGGACGTCTTTTCAGCTTTCGAATCCCAACTTTGTAATGCACTGAGCATCATCTTCACCCTAGGGTACGGGTGATCTAGCGGTATACCATGATGCTTCGAATCAGGATCCCAGTTGCACATGGATGCAACGCGAGAAGGTTATTGCTTACGCCTCTCGACAACTTAGGACGCACGAAAGGAACTACACAACGCTTGATTTGGAACTGGGAGCAGTGATCTTCGCACTTAAGCTATGACGGCATTACCTATACGGAACCAAGTGCGCCACCTACACCGACCACAGAAGTTTAGAACACATATTCAAGCAGAAGGAACTGAATATGCGACAGCGACGATGAGGCGAACTGCTGAATGATTACGAGTGCTCTATCAGGTATCACCCGGGCAAGGCCAATGTAGTGGCAGACGCCCTCAGTCGGAAGGACACTACGCCTAAGCGCGTAAGAGCTTTATAACTCACGATCCATTCTAGTCTACCTTCGCAAATACGAGCTGCTCAGATAGAAGCACTGAAACCAGAGAACGTTAGAGCTGAAGCCCCATGCGGGTCAAGGCAACGCTTAGAACAGAAGGAAGACGGTGCTTATTATGTAACAGGACGCATTTGGGTCCCACTCTATGGCGACTTACGGGAACTTGCGATGAATGAAGCACACAAATCCCGCTACTCAGTACACCCTGGTTCGGACAAGATGTACCACGATATTAAGACTACGTATTGGTGGCCTAGCATGAAGGCCCACATAGCAACTTACGTCAGCAAGTGTTTGACTTGTGCGCGAGTCAAGACGGAATATCAGAAACCCTCAGGCCTACTCCAACAACCAGAGATACCACAATGGAAATGGGAGCAAATTTCCATGGATTTCGTTACTGGCCTACCTAGATCACAGCGCGGAAACGACACTATCTGGGTGATCGTGGATCGACTCACGAAATCCGCACACTTCTTGGCAATCGAAGACAACAGATAAATTCTCCACTCTGGCGAAGATATACCTCAAGGAAGTGGTTTCGAGGCACGGGGTGCCCACCTCTATCATCTCTGATCAAGATGCACGTTTTACTTCGGAACTGTGACAAGCAATGCACAAGTCTTTTGGCTCACGTTTAGTTATGAGCACAGCGTATCACCCACAGACGGACGGGCAGTCCGAACGCGCTATTCAAACATTAGAAGACATGCTTCGCGCTTGTGTAAACGACTTTGGCAACAGCTGGGAAAGGCATCTGCCACTCGTGGAATTCTCGTATAATAACAGCTACCACACCAGCATTAAAGCTGCTCCGTTTGAGGCATTGTACGGACGTAAATGCCGGTCACCTCTTTGTTGGGCAGAGGTGGGGGATAGTCAAATCACTGGTCCAGAACATGTGGTAGACACTACTGAGCGGATTGCTCAAATACGACAACGCATGGCGGCCGCTCGTGACCGTCAGAAGGCCTACGCCGATAAGGGCAGGAAACCACTTGAGCTCCAGGTTGGGGAGCGGGTATCACTCAAAGTTTCACCCTGGAAGGGTGTGGTTCGTTTTGGTAAACGAGTCAAACTCAACCCACGGTACGTTGGACCTTTCGAAATCCTTGAGAAAATAGGCAAGGTGGCCTACAGACTGAACTTACCAGCAGAACTCGGTGCAGTTCACAACGTTTTCCATGTGTCGAATCTGAAGAAGTGTCTGTCAGATGAGACGCACGTAGTTCCTCTGAAGGAACTCACGATCGACGAACAGTTGAAATTCGTCGAAGAACCTGTCGAAATCACGGACCGGGATGTTAAGGTCCTCAAGAGCACTAGAATACCTCTTGTTCGAGTTCGTTGGAACTCACGTCGCGGCCCAGAGTTCACCTGGGAGCGCGAAGATCGGATGAAACAAAAATATCCCCAACTGTTTGAGAACAGTACAAACGCTACTGAGGCTGAAGCTACGGAATTTCGGGACGAAATTCCAGATCAACGGGGGGTGGATGTGACACCCCAGGATAACCGGGAAAACCTTACAACTTGACTAGCTTCCTCAGTGAGTGCCATCAAATTTCGGGACGAAATTTCTTTCAACTTGGGGATGATGTGACAACCCGAAAACTAGAACTTTTCGTTGTGTCGTGATGTACCTTGTTTGTACATTATGTGACTAGTGACTGACTAAACTTAATGATAACGTGAATCTTTATGTGATATGTGCTTTGTTATGTGTGCATTGGTATGTATATATGTATGTGTTATATGTGAGCCGAGAACCCAACCCGAGAACAAGGAACCCGACTCGAGACCATGAGGTCTCGAGTGATTTGTGACCATGACTCGCAACCGGGCGGTTGCGAGTAGGCCTTTGGGCCGTAACCGGTTTGGGCCGAAACCCCAAGCCCAACCCGAAACATCCCTTGGTATATATACCCCATCTTTCCCCACTTTCCCTCATTTCATACACAACACACAAACACACTTCTACTATTTTTCTCTCAACTAGAAACCCTCAACAACACACCCCAATCCCTTTCAATTTTCGGTTCAAGCAAGGATCCCGGACAAGGACTCGGTCAAGACCACTAACTCGGACACTCCATCTTCTCGGTTCTTTTCCTTGTTTACGGCTTCTTCTTCTCAAACCGGTTAGTGTTCTATTTTGTGTGTAGAAATTAAGTGCGATAAATGAACTAGAAAATGTTTGGTTAGAAACAAGATGCATGATTCTTAGGTTGGTTTGTAAAGCTTGACAATATGTGGTAACATGTTTAAAAATGGTTAGAAAATGGTAGTCTAAGAGTATTCATGGCTAACCAATCTATGCTTCATTGTCCTTGCAAAATGATGTTGTTAAATATGAGATTTCGGCTACAAACATGTGTGTTTCTTGTTCTTGCATGATGATCTTGCTAGAAATATGTGAGTTTTGGTTCAAAAATGTGTGAATATGTTGGCATGAAAACCCTAGAAAACTTTGAATATAGGATGAACTTGTTGAATATGGTTTGAAGGTTTTAAAATGGCAAAGTTTGATCTATTTTCATTGCTGGTCAGTTTAGGAAAAGTGTTAGTGGAACCTTATTGGTAGTTTCCTAATCTGGGTCTGATTTCATATGTACAATCTGGACTGTCATACCTGCATCATCACGTGTACATGAAAGTGACAGCATTCCGACTCGCAACTGCGTCGTTGCGACTCGCAACCAAGGCATTCCGACTCGAGACCACGCAGTTGCGACTCGCAACCAAAGCGTGACAACTCGAAACCACGAGATTACGACTCGAGACTACGACCGTTGCGACTCGCAACCACAGCGTGATGACTCGAGACCACGCGGTTGCGACTCGCAACCATAACGTGACAAGCCGAAACCACCTGGTTGCGACTCGAGACCAGCTGGTTGCGACTGGGCCGTCCACTTTGGTTATTGGGCCATTATGTGTTATGGGCTATCTGTTGACTGGGTTATGTGTTACTGTTGACTGTTTAATTGTTAGGCCGGCCCAATAACCCCAAGACTGTTTGTATTGTTTTGCATGTTACGTGCCAGTTATGTGTATAGTTTTTACGTGATTGCTTGTACACCGAACCTGACCTATACCGGTAACCATATTAGGACGTGGTGACCAGCGTGTTTGACAAGTAACATAAATCTACCGAGCAACCCAAGGTGAGTTCACAACTTAAAAGCATGCGTCCCGGTGGTTTGGGACACGAGACTAACAACCCTATCCCCTGGTAAAAGGGGATACCATTTACATACCTTCCCTAGTCATTGGGAACAAAACTTACTCTTCCTTCCCGGGTATTGGGAAACCTTTTGGTTAATTACTGTTTATACGGATTGCAACTAACGGCACTAAACGAAACTCTATCACTCAAGTCCCTACTACAAATACCGATTAGTCGCCGGGTTAGGCGAGCGGGTTATTAGTTGATAGCGCTATTTAGGTGTTTACCAGCCTCACACCGTGCCCTGGTTTGGGACGGTCGTGAACTAATGTACTCAGAAATCCGTCAATGATGATAGAACATTGACATCGGGGCATCCTGCGGATACGCAACGGTTACCTAGTGTTCGGTATTGGAAAAACAGTTTAGTCGCTAACTTTTGGGGTAGCTCCCCAGGGCATGTATAAATGGATAAATTAACCGGTGAAACAAGTTTTTGGTAATTAAAACTGGACAACTAGTGAACTCACTCAGCATTATTGTTGACCCCTTACTGCATGCTTTGCAGGTAACCAATGATTCAGGAGCTGCTGCTTGGGGATGTGTAGTGTCCGTCAAACCCGTGTGTTGGGATAACTGTTTTGAACAACGAACTGTCTTTAAAACTATTTTGGTTTATGCTTCCGCTGTTTTGTTAAACTAATTACCGAACCTAAACTCTGATATTGCTAATTACTACGGATATTAAATATTTCTTAAATGCTCGGTATAATTGGTGGCTGGATCCTGGTCAGTCACGCCCTCGAAGCGGGTGTCATCCGCAGGTGGATTTTGGGGGTGTGACACCTGCAATGGTCTGTTAATTTGTTACCTCTTTCCATACTTATAGAATAATGAACGGACGTGGTGGAGGTCGTCGTGGTGGACGCGGTGGACGTGGTGGAGGCCGTGGTGACGGACAAGGCGAAATTCATATGACTCAAGCTGAGCTAGAGGCATTACTCAATGCCCAGGTGGCTGCAGCCTTGGCAGCTTATCAGGCTGGTATGACATGTACCAGACATTCTTCCCTTTGAATCGTGAACTTGAGTCTTACTTGTTGGTTTATTTTCTTTCGTTAATAGGTCAGCCGGCGCCACAAAATCAGCCTCACCCACCGGTCTGCACTTTTAAAACTTTCATGGATTGCAAGCCACAGACCTTCAGTGGCACTGAAGGGGCTGTAGGACTTATACGCTGGTTCGAAAAGGCGGAGTCAGTGTTTGCGATATGTAACTGCCCAGCTGGGGATAGGGTAAAGTTTGCTGCAGGCACGCTTCTGGATGGTGCCTTGACCTGGTGGAATGCCCAGGTCCAACTGCTAGGGATTGAGGCGGCGAACGCCACTACATGGGAGGATTTCAAAGAACTGATGAGGGAGGAATATTGTCCTCGAGATGAAATAGCGAAGTTAGAGAATGAGTACTATCATCTGACAATGGTGGGATCTGAAATCGAGGCGTATGTGAAGCGGTCGTATGAGTTAGCTGATTTGTGTCCGAACTTGTCCCGACCCATGCCTCGAAGAATCGAGTTGTTTATTAAGGGGTTACCTCCACGGGTGAAGGGTTTAGTTACGGCAGCGAATCTCAATAACTTAACCCAGATTGTTAGATTGGCACATAAAATCGTTGACCAGGAGGTGGAGAGCGACTCATTGCCACCTCGTATTTCTAGCACTACCACAGCCGCCACTACTTCCACTGCATCTGCTGTTGATAGCAAACGTAAGTGGGACGATGCGGGCAAGGGGTCTAACTCCGCACAGCCTCAGAAGAAGGCAGATACTGGCAGCACCCGCAGTTTCAGTCAGACGGCATCAGTGAATCAGAACTCGAGCAACAGATCAGGGCAGGGGTCATATGCGGGGAAGCTACCCTTGTGCAGCAAGTGTGATCTTCATCACAAGGGGCAGTGTACTCGAGTTTGTTATCGGTGTAATCGACCGGGGCACAAGGCCAGGGATTGTAGGACCACACTTCCAGCTCAGCAGCAGCCAGTGCAGCAGGCGGGTAGGCAACAGCCTCAGCAAACTCAGGGTAATCAGAAAGGGTGTTATCAGTGTGGGGCCGAGGGGCACTTCAAGCGAGACTGCCCTCAGCTGAGACAGAACACAGGGGGTGGTAACGGGAATAACAATGCAGGGAACAACGGGGGTAATATTGCGCGTGGGCGCGGGTTTGTGCTGGGAGCTGGGGAAGCGCGGAACGACGGCAACGTGGTTACTGGTACGTTTTCAGTAAACGGTGTTATTGCTTCTATTTTATTTGATTCTGGTGCCGACTGGAGTTATGTGTCTTTAGAGTTTAGTTCCCAGTTAGGATTAAGTCCTACACTTCTTGTAATGAAACACATAGTAGAAATCGCAAATGGTAAAACAATCGAAGCTACGCATGTTCTATTTGGGTGTAAAATCGATCTCCTGGGTCAAGTCTTCGACATTGACTTGATTCCTGTTACTCTTGGAAGCTTCGACGTGATCGTTGGTATGGACTGGTTGTCCAAGTATCAAGCGGAGATTCTCTGTAAGGAGAAGATCATACGTGTTCCCCTTCCTGTTAGGGCTGGATTTTTACTATGAATGATCCTTATACGTGATCCTAACCAGTGATCCTTATTTCTTTGGCAGGCAGTGATCCTCAGCCGGACCTCAGGATCAGGATCACGGGACATTGAGGTGATCCTAGTACTAACGGTCATTTTCGATTACTACAATATTATTTTGCAGGAATATCTAGCAGGATATGCCCTACATATCATGATCCAGGGACGCGCTTTTACAAATATGGCAAGAGCTGAATTGAAGATGAACGTTGTGCCGGATATGGAAACATGGCTTGATCTTAGGGCAACAATTTAGGCTAGATTATCTTTATTTCTAAAGGGGTAATGAGCTGATTAGTGGTCTATCTACCTAAAATAAGTTACCTACACATGTATAAATACCCATCTTCCTCATTCGGAAGAACACACACAACATACGACACAACTCTCAACACTTAGACACTCAGTGATCCTTGTACTCAGCTCATTATCATCCGAAGTTGTAACTACATTTTTATTATATTGAAGTTGGTGATCGGTAGTTGCCATCACCCGAGGTTTTTTATGCCGGAGATCATACATTGATCAAGGGCTTTTTCCTCGTATAAATCACTGTGTCTTCGTATCTTTATCACGGAAGTGATCCTTTACTTTCATAGCTAACCAAGCATCATACCCCGTTTACATAAAGTTTGGTTACATTATCCTTGTGTGATTTTTGACCAAAACAGTTTGGCGCCCACCGTGGGGCTATTGGTGCTTCATTCATAAAGAAAATCTTTTGTTCAAAATCATTTCAAAGAGTTACATGGCTTCATCATTGAAGAACACTTCCACGGCGATGTCTGCAGTCACCTCAGCACAAACCACTCTACCTCCTCCACCGGCAGGATCCCAGAGAAATGCTGAGAAGAGACCAACCCCTTCTTTCTCTAAACCTCCATCTTCTTCTGCTATGAATTCTTCTATTCCCAGTACTAGTGATGTGTTTGCTTTAATTTTGCAGATGAAGGATCGTATGCAGCGGCAGGATGAAACTAATGACAGGATCCTCAGGGAGATTGGAGATCTCCAAAGACAAAAGAAAGCGGCAGAGGATCATTCCCCACTGATGCCAAAATCCTTGAGTTTTGAGACTCCAATGGTCACCTCTCAGCCATCAGGGATCCCAGACGTACAGATCACAGGGGAGACGAGAGGATTACATCTCAAGTCAGCAGCAATGACTCAGACATCGGGCTCGTATTTTCAGCCAGCAGGATCCTATCCTCAGTATATGGGATCCTTCATGAATCCGGGAGCCTATCCGGGGGCACAGCAGTTTCAAGGATCCTACTTTATTCCAGGATCGTTCCAGGGCCAAGGATCCACCTTTATTCCAGGATCCTCATCATGATAGTTTAGTTATCACTCTCTTTATCTCTAACCATTTTGTCCGCAGGATCCTTATCGATGGAGGGAGCTCAGTGAACATAATCCAGCTTGATGTCTTGAAGAAGATGGGAATCCCAGAATCAGACATCACACCAAGATCCTCCGTGCTTGTAGGATTCAGTGGAGAAACGAAGAAAACTCTGGGGGACATCAAACTCCCAATCTATGTGGAAGGATTACATAATTATCAGAAATTTTGTGTTATTGACTGTTTATCTTGTTGCAACGTTATCCTTGGCAGGCCTTGGATACATGACATGAAAGCAGTTCCATCTACCTACCATCAATGTGTAAAGCTCCCTAGCCCATGGGGGATAATCAAGATCGACAGCGATCAGCAAGAGGCTAAGGATTGCTATACCTCATCCATGAAGCCAACCTCGAAGCCAAGGGAGCAATAGCAATTACAGTATCCTCCGAGGAACGTCTTGGAGGCAAGGGAACAAGATGTAGATGAAATCCTCTTGGATCCTAGTGATCCTGAATCAAAAATCTATATCGGATCAGGGATCCTTGGCAAAATGAAAGAAGACATGATATCCTTCCTCAAAAGAAGAAAATCCACCTTTGCTTGGAAACATGAAGATATGACAGGTATATCTAAGGATATTATTACTCACAAACTTGGCATTGACAGGTCTATCAAGCCAATCCATCAAAAAAGGAGGAAGTTTGCACCAGAAAGGAATGCCATTATCCAAGAAGAAGTAGAGAGACTACTTCGAGCAGGTATGATCAGAGAGGTAAAGTATCCTAAATGGTTAGCCAATGTGGTTGTTGTCCAAAAGAAAAACGGAAAGTGGAGGGTATGTGTCGATTTCACCGATTTGAATAAGGCATGTCCCAAGGATCCTTTCCCATTACCCCACATTGACTCCATGGTGGATGCAACAGCGGGGCATGAACTGTTAACTTTTATGGATGCATCATCTGGATTCCAACAAATCCAGATGGAACCATCTGACCAAGAGGATACAGCTTTTATGACCCCAACCGGTTTATATTGTTATATTGCCATGCCTTTTGGACTAAGAAATGCAGGTGCAACCTATCAAAGGCTGGTAAATATGATGTTCAAAGATCAAATTGGAAAAACTATGGAGGTGTACATAGATGATATGGTGGTCAAGTCAAAGAAAGCTGAGGATCACCTAAGGGACATGGAAGAAGCATTCGATATCCTTGATAGTTACAACATGAAACTTAATCCTCCAAAATGCCATTTTGGTATTAAGGCAGGAAAGTTCTTAGGATACATGGTAACCCAGAGGGGCATTGAAGCAAGCCCGGAACAAATCAAAGCATTAATAAATATCAAGTCTCCTGCCAATGCCAAGGATGTTCAAAGACTAACAGGCAGGATAGCAGCTTTGAACAGGTTCATATCGAAATCCTCAGAAAAGTGCAAAGAATTCTACGATATCCTAAGGAAGAATAAGAAGTTCGAATGGACTGAGAAGCATGAAAATGCTTTACAAGCCCTAAAAGAGTATATGTCCTCAGCACCAGCATTAGCAAAACCGGAAAAAGGAGATGTGTTATCCTTATATCTGGCGGTATCCTCAACCGCTGTAAGTGCTGTCCTCGTTAAGGATCACGAAGGTACACAATATCCTATCTACTATGTAAGTAAAAGTCTACTTGATGCCGAATCCAGGTACTCACACCTCGAAAAACTCATCCTTGCATTAATCATGGCATCCACGAAGTTAAGGCATTATTTTGAAACTCATACTATTATTGTTAAAACTAATTTTCCAATTAAGAATGTCCTCAGGAAACCGGATATGTCAGGGAGAATGGCTAAGTGGGCAGTGAAGCTTAGTGCCCATGATATAAGATACGAACCAAGAACAGCCATTAAATCTCAAGCACTAGCTGACTTTGTGGCTGATTTCAGTAGTGATCTACAAAAGGAAGCAGAATTGGAGGTCCAGCAGCTGGATGAGACCAAGGATCCTTGGATCCTACACACTGACGGATCCTCAAACATCAAAGGCACAGGGCTAGGGATCCTACTAAAATCGCCACAGGGGGACATAATACCCCACTCTATAGCTTGTGAGTTCCAGGCAACTAACAATGAGGCTGAGTATGAAGCCTTAATTGCTGGCTTACAAATTGCTAAGGATATGGGGGTAAAGTATCTCGAAGTATATGTAGATTCATTATTGATCACCAATCACTTTAATGGATCCTATGCTGTTAAAGGTGAAAAACTAACCAAATATTTAGAGATAGTCAAAGAATTGGCACTCTCTTTTGTTTCTTTTAGCTTAACACAGGTACCAAGGGAGGATAACACGGAAGCTGACGCATTGGCCAACCTAGGATCATCTTTGAAGATTCCAGAAGATATAAGTATCCCTATCATCCATATCCTGGCTCCTGCTATTGAAAAACAGGTGGCCATGGAAATAGAAGAGGCTACTGCAATGATCCCTAGTGAAGAAGCCCAACCTAATTCAGGATCATGGATCTCACCGATCATGGGATATTTGCAACACGGGGAGATCCCGATGGGAGAAAATCCTAGAGCTTTCAGGATTAAGGTATCTCAATTCACAATTCTGAATAATGTATTATATAAGCGATCTCTTGCAGGACCATATTTGAGATGTATCGAGGATCCTGAAATTGAAGAGGTGTTGAAGGATTTCCATGAAGGAGATTGTGGAAACCACACTGGGGGCAGGGCATTATTCTCAAGGATCCTTAGAACAGGATACTACTGGCCAACCATGAAAAGGGATGCTGTAGAGTATGCTAAGAAATGTGATCCTTGCCAAAGACATAGCAATATCCTTCACCAACCAGCTGAATTACTACACCCCATACCATCCTCTTGGCCATTCATGAGATGGGGAATGGATATAGTTGGCAAGCTCCCTAAAGCACCTGGTGGAAAAGTATTTATGCTTGCCATGACTGACTATTTTTCCAAGTGGATAGAAGCTGAAGCCTTCGCTCAAGTCAGAGAAAAGGAAGTCATATCCTTCATTAAAAGAAACATTATAACCAGATTTGGCATCCCCTCTGAAATTATATGTGATAATGGTTCTCAATTCATTGGAAGGAGAACCACTAACTTTTGTGACAGTTGGGGAATCAAGATGATAACATCAACACCAGTTCATCCACAAGCCAATGGTCAAGCAGAATCATCCAACAAGATCATCATCAACAATCTGAAGAAGAAGCTAGGATCCAAGAAAGGAAAATGGGCAGAGGAGTTACCTTATGTGCTATGGGCTGATAGGACAACTCCCAAGAATGCCACTGGCCAAACACCTTTCTCTTTAGTATTTGGGGCAGAAGCAGTGATCCCAACAGAGATGGTGATCCCAACCGCTAGAACAAGTGCTCGTGATCCTGAAGAAAACGCTACAATCCTAGCTCAGGATTTGGATACTATTGAGGAAAACAGGGATCTAGCTAGGATAAGGATGGCAAGCTACCAACAAAGGATGGCTGGTGCCTACAACAAGAATGTCAGGATAAGGAAGTTCCAAGTCGGAGATATGGTGTTGAGAAAAGCATTTCAAAACACCATCAATCCTGCTGACGGGAAGCTAGCACCAAAATGGGAAGGTCCCTACTTGATTGAAGCTGAAGCAGGAAAGGGGGCATACAGGTTGCTAACCATGGAAGGAAACTTGTTACCAAGAGCCTGGAATGCTGTTCACTTAAAGAAATATTTCATGTGAACATGATCCCTCCTGCATGTGATCCTTACATTGAAATATCCTTGAAGGATCCTGGAGATATCGTTGATCCCTACTCAGGTAATATGCTTATCCTAAAACTATTGCATTTTCTTACCTTTTGCCTAAGGATAAGGATCATGTATCCTTCATCCTCTACTCACAAACCATTTGAGTTATGATAGTTCAGGTATCTCCAGCATATCATCAAAGATCTTCAAAAGCATCACAGATCCTCGGGTCCAACCCCAGTTATCCTTGGGATTATCCCCAGTTTCCGCCAGCAGCGCACGATGATCCTGATATAGTTCATGTCTTTGGGATCAGTACCCATTTTCGGGGCTGGCGACCTCATCGTACTGGCTATACTTGGGATCCTACGTATAATGGTGGACGCACCATACATCCGTTCCTAAGGTTTCTAACGTTTTCACGTTAGCTAAGGTTTTGACATTTTCATGTCACTAAGTTTGGATAGTTGCCAGAAAGGGCCATACTCCAGTTTACATACGATCCTTTGGGCTTGTCCCCAGTTATCCTTTGGGCTTGTCCCCAGTGATCCTCCGGGATCATCACCAGTTATCCTTTGGGCTTGTCCCCAGTGATCCTCCGGGATCGTCCCCAGTTATCCTTTGGGCTTGTCCCCAGTTACTAACTTATCTTTTATATTGGCTTAGTCCCAAGTTATATTCCATTTTTTCAGGTTTTCGAAGTTAAACGATTAAGGATCCTTAATCCTTATTATCCATTAAAGTTTTACCTATGGTAATTTCGATTAAAGGTTAGGATCCTAACTTGGATCCTCAGGTATGATCCTTAACTACTTTTAATTTCATTATTCATTTGAATAACCTTTAGACCTTGACAACTGAACCTATGATCCTTAAAATAAACTATCTTGGAAACTTTCGATTATAGGATATTTGATCCAGGATCATATCCTAAATTTCTTAAACATAATTTGCTCAAATTTTTCAAACAAACATGTGTCAGAACAATTGAAAATCAAAAAGGATAACAACACAAGATAAGCCAGAAAGATTGAAGTTATATTATTAAACCAAAGGATCATTAACCCTTTCAAAAAAGTTGTCAAAATTACCTACCCAAAGCTTCTACCAGCAATACGTGGCCCGTCCGCTGGGGTAGGTAAAGGGTGTCCATGATAATAGGTTCAAAAGTATTGCAGGGAAATTAGAAGGCGGCAGGATCACAACGGCTTCATCCCCCAAACAGAGGATCCCTCCACCATGTGTAATCCTACCTATTGTTCAAAGGATCCAGGATCCTTAACCCTAAAAAACTATTGTCCAGAGATTACAAACCATAATTGTTCACAAACCATCAACCACAAACCACTACCAAAAACCTAAAAAATTGGGCTCCGGCCTAGTCAACAATATCCATCATCGCCCAATCATGCAGCCTACTTCTCCGCTGCTCCATCTCCACCAGCATCTTCACCATGATCCTTGCCAGCATCACCTCCCTCCAGCCTTGGGATATCCTCAGCATCCTCCTCATCATCCAAGTCTACCAGCCTTGCCTTCCAACCTTCAACATCCCATGAGCTCTTGTCAAAGGCAGGATCCTGAGCCTCCGCAGCCATTTGTAGTTGTATCTTGTACATAGCAGTTGCGGCAGAGACCTTGGCATCCTGGATGATCTCCTGCTTCTCATTATCCATGTCAATCAGCCTCTGAGCAGCTTCATCCTTGGTGGCCTGGAGTTCCTTCTCAAGATCCGCTATCTTGAGATCCTTCAACACACCCATTTGCTGAAGATCGGCAATCTGGCTCTCCTGGTCCTCAACATTGCCAAGATAAGTTTCAATCTCAGCAAGTTTCTGCAAACAAAAGAAATAAAGACAAGCTCGGAATCAGGTGATCCTCGAAAGATACTAGATAACCAACAGGGGCAATGATCCTCACCTCGTTCACATAGTCAAGAAATTGCTGACGAAGGAGAGGGAATCCTTGGAGTTCATCAGAGGCTTTCCTCTTTTTTCCCTTACCCCGAATGGACGCTTTAGGAGCTGAGACTGAAGGGCTGGCAGCAGGAGCCTTCTTTTTCTTAGAAGACGTGACATTGGCAAGGTCACTTATCCCAAACATGGAGGCAGATTTAACAGACCTGGCAGACTTTCCGGCACCTACACAATTCAAAAACAAGATAAGTTCCCTTATTAAATTGAATACTTTCACATAAGACTTATTTTTTATGAGGATACTTACTTGACATTGTGGCAGATGCAGAGGATATCTCTTGAGAATCTTGGATAATAATCTGAAAGCTTCGAACTTCAGGATCAAGCTTCTTGAAAGCTAACACTCTTTCTTTGGCAGCAGGGGTCAACCTTAAGTGAGCAACGGAGATAGCTGCATAAAAAGACAAAAAAGAAAAGATATCAGTGATCCTCATCATACGAGACAGGACTGATAGTGATCCTTCAAGGATCCTCTATCCTACCATGAGTGGCCCATTCCTTGGGCAGATCCTTCCCATCCGGGATGGAATCCCTCTTAACAAAGAAAAATCTACGTTTCCAGTTGGCATCATTCTTGGTCACTTTGAAAATGGGATGATCCTCCCCAGCTTTCCGTTTCAACAAGTACCGGTGAGAACCAAAGGTGGTGAGATCATAAAGTTCAGCTAACTCTGACATCCCCAAATCAATCCCTTCTTGCTCGATGATCCTCTCGAAGGTATATAGAACCCTCCAGATCATCGGCATAGCTTGGATATATGAGATGCCGGTAAGAGAGAAGAAAGATTGGGTGAACATCGGAAAAGGATATGAATACCCAATGAGGAAGGGAGTAGCAGGAAAAGCCACCCAGACATCTGAAACAAAATCACTCAGAGCAGTAGGATCAAAGGGTTTGAAAACAACATTCGCTGGGAAACAATGGCGAATCTTGTCTATTTGGATATCGGTAAAACAGCATCTCTCCATAGGAGAATCTTTGATAATCCCCTGGCTTTTCAAGGGACTATCCTTCTTAGAGCCTTTGTGCGGTGAATTCCGAAGAAGCATATTCGAGATGAAAACAGGGTAAAAGCAAGAAAGAACAGAGCAAAGAAGAAAAAGAAGAAGATGATACCTGATCAAGCCTTCGGTGACGATTATAAAGGAAGATACTTCGAATTTAAATGCAAAATGATCCTAACCCTATCTCCTATTTATAATGATGATCCGCAGGGATTGTCACATCAGTGACGTAAATATCCTAACGGCTAGTCCATGTACAACGGCTAGTAAACCGGAATCGTCCGTTAGAGATAAGCTCAAAACAAAATATAACTCATCTATTTACAATTAACTCCTTATATTTTGGGGGCAATTGTTAGGGCTGGATTTTTACTATGAATGATCCTTATACGTGATCCTAACCAGTGATCCTTATTTCTTTGGCAGGCAGTGATCCTCAGCCGGACCTCAGGATCAGGATCACGGGACATTGAGGTGATCCTAGTACTAACGGTCATTTTCGATTACTACAATATTATTTTGCAGGAATATCTAGCAGGATATGCCCTACATATCATGATCCAGGGACGCGCTTTTACAAATATGGCAAGAGCTGAATTGAAGATGAACGTTGTGCCGGATATGGAAACATGGCTTGATCTTAGGGCAACAATTTAGGCTAGATTATCTTTATTTCTAAAGGGGTAATGAGCTGATTAGTGGTCTATCTACCTAAAATAAGTTACCTACACATGTATAAATACCCATCTTCCTCATTCGGAAGAACACACACAACATACGACACAACTCTCAACACTTAGACACTCAGTGATCCTTGTACTCAGCTCATTATCATCCGAAGTTGTAACTACATTTTTATTATATTGAAGTTGGTGATCGGTAGTTGCCATCACCCGAGGTTTTTTATGCCGGAGATCATACATTGATCAAGGGCTTTTTCCTCGTATAAATCACTGTGTCTTCGTATCTTTATCACGGAAGTGATCCTTTACTTTCATAGCTAACCAAGCATCATACCCCGTTTACATAAAGTTTGGTTACATTATCCTTGTGTGATTTTTGACCAAAACACTTCCCAGTGGGGAATTTTTATCAGTTCAGGGTCATCGCAACGGGACCCCAGTTAGTATTGTTTCGGCAATGAAGGCTCAGAAGTATTTGCGTAAGGGCTATCCTGCTATATTAGCTCTTGTTACCGATTCATCGTCTGATGAAAGGAAGATCGAGGATCTTCCAGTTGTTCGGGAATATCCTGACGTATTTCCTGAGGAACTCCCTGGTTTACCTCCACATCGTCAGGTGGAATTCCAGATTGACCTCGCCCCAGCGGCAGCCCCAGTTGCCCGTGCTCCTTATCGTCTTGCGCCAGGAGAACTGCAGAAACTATCGAACCAACTCCAAGAGCTGTTGGATAGGGGTTTCATCCGACCTAGCTCTTCCCCCTGGGGAGCCCCAGTCTTGTTTGTAAAGAAGAAGGACGGGTCCTTACGAATGTGTATAGATTATCGCGAGCTCAATAAAATGACAATCAAAAATCGTTATCCTTTACCTCGTATCGACGACTTGTTTGACCAGCTGCAAGGGTCAAGTTTTTACTCCAAGATCGACCTAAGGTCGGGTTACCATCAAGTGCGAGTCAGAGAAGAAGACATTCCCAAAACCGCGTTTCGGACGCGATACGGTCACTATGAGTTCTTGGTTATGCCATTCGGGTTAACCAACGCACCAGCAGTTTTTATGGACCTCATGAACCGCGTGTGCAAGCCATACCTTGAGGACTTCGTTATCGTTTTTATTGACGATATTCTAATTTACTCCAAGAACAAGGAGGATCATGAGCGGCACCTACGCCTTATTCTAGAACTCCTGAGGAGGGAGTAGTTGTACGCAAAGTTTTCTAAGTGTGATTTTTGGATACGGGAGGTACATTTTCTGGGGCATATAGTCAATGAGGTAGGCATACATGTGGATCCTGCCAAGATTGACGCCATTAGAAATTGGGCGGCACCGAGGAACCCTTCTGAGGTGCGACAATTTCTCGGTCTAGCAGGGTATTATCGTCGTTTCATACAGAACTTCTCAAAGATTGCACAGCCACTCACCTCGTTAACACAGAAGAAAGTAGTTTACTCTTGGGGGACGAAACAGGAGGAGGCTTTCCAGCTTTTGAAACAAAGGTTATGCAGCGCACCCATCTTATCTCTACCGGATGGTACTGAGGATTTTGTAGTTTATTGTGATGCTTCGATTCAGGGTCTCGGTTGCGTGTTGATGCAACGCGAGAAAGTGATAGCTTACGCTTCTCGACAGTTGAAGGTTCACGAGAGGAACTACACGACACATGACTTGGAGTTAGGAGCAGTAGTGTTTGCGCTAAAGATCTGGAGGCATTATCTATACGGTACTAAATGCACTATCTACACCGACCACAAGAGCCTTCAGCATATCTTCGACCAAAGAGAATTGAATATGCGACAGCGTCGTTGGGTGGAATTGTTCAATGATTACGAGTGTGCCATCAAATATCACCCAGGTAAAGCTAACGTGGTAGCTGATGCACTCAGCCGCAAAGAGACAAAGCCTAAACGTGTTCGCGCACTACAACTCACTATTCATTCCAACCTTCCTGATAAGATTCGTACGGCTCAGACTGAGGCACTGAAGGAAGAGAACATCGAAGCTGAGGGTTTACGCGGTATGGAAAAGCAGCTTGAGCAGAAATCGGATGGTATCTATTACATTATGGAAAGAGTATGGGTTCCTCTGTTTGGTGATCTTAGAGAACTTGTGATGGATGAAGCACACAAGTCACGATATTCTATTCACCCGGGATCGGACAAGATGTATCATGATCTTAAGGTTATGTATTGGTGGCCGAACATGAAAGCCCTCATAGCCACGTACGTGAGTAAATGCTTAACTTGTGCTAGAGTTAAAGCGGAACACCAGAAGCCTTCGGGTCTACTACAGCAGCCAGAAATACCTAAGTGGAAGTGGGAACAGATCGCTATGGATTTCGTTACCGGGTTACCGAGGACACAGGCTGGAAACGATACCATATGGGTGATTGTCGATCGACTGACGAAATCGGCGCACTTCCTAGCAATTAAGGAAACAGATAAATTTTCGCAACTTGCAGCAGTGTACCTTAAGGAGGTGGTTGCTAGGCACGGAGTGCCAACTTCTATCATCTCGGATCGAGATCCGCGTTTTACTTCTGAACTATGGCAGTCTATGCATAAATTATTCGGTTCGAAACTCGACATGAGCACTGCTTACCACCCACAGACGGATGGTCAGAGTGAGCGCACTATTCAGACGCTTGAAGACATGCTGCGGGCATGTGTGATCGATTTTGGGAAAGGGTGGGAAAAACACTTACCGTTAATAGAATTCTCCTACAACAACAGCTACCACACAAGTATTCAGGCAGCCCCGTTCGAGGCGTTGTATGGGCGGAAATGTCGTTCTCCGCTCTGTTGGGCAGAAGTAGGTGACAGTCAACTCACAGGTCCTGAATTCGTCCTGGAAGCTTCACAAAGTATAGCGCGGATAAGGGATCGAATGGCAGCAGCGCGTGATCGCCAGAAGAGCTATGCTAACAAGCGTAGAAAGCCTTTGGAGTTCGAGGTTAATGATCGAGTTATGTTGAAAGTTTCACCATGGAAGGGCATTGTACGCTTCGGGAAGCGTGGCAAGCTTAATCCACGTTACATTGGGCCATTCAAAATTCTTGAGCGGATCGGTAAAGTCGCTTACAGACTCGAGTTACCTGCGGAATTAGGTAATGTTCACAATGTCTTTCACATTTCGCAACTAAAGAAGTGTCTGGTTGATGAGACACTGGTTGTGCCATTTCAAGAGCTCAAGTTGGATGACAAGCTGCAGTTTGTTGAAGAGCCTATTGAAATCATGGATCGGGAGGTCACGGTCCGTAAACACAGTCGAATTCCGATTGTTAGGGTTCGTTGGAATTCAAGGCGTGGACCGGAGTTCACGTGGGAACGCGAGGATCAGATGAAACTAAAGTACCCTCACCTCTTTCCCAAAGACAAGGCAGAGTCAAGCAAAACTAGTGAATCTCGGGACGAGATTCCCCTTCAAGTTGGGGATGATGTAACACCTGAGGAAAATCCGCAACAATCTTGAATTGTCACTTCACTCTCTCGTACCTATTTGCTAAATTTCGGGACGAAATTTCTTTCAAGTTGGGGATGATGTGACAACCCGACTTCTTGAAGTTAGTATTATCCTATTTCCCGACTCCTTTGTTGTATTTACATATCCTAGACTTGTGTGTTAGTGGGTATATGTTACAAACTTGTACTTGTTAATGAGTAACGTATTCGAATAATGGATTTACACTAGGACATCTTTCAAGTTGGGATCCTTCGACCGAAAGGTCTAACATTCGAAGGATCATTCAACCTTCAAAGGATCACGAAACATATCCTTCGACCTAGGAAGGATCCTTCGAGACAATAATCGATCCTTCGATCGATCCTTCGATGTGGGGCCTTAACTTTCGGCCCAACTAGTCACCGGCCCAAAACCTTACCTATATTAACAGCAGTTACGTAGTATGACTGCACAGAATCATTCGAACATCCCAAACCCTAGAAACCTTTTTGGGCGACGGCAGAACTCAGGAAACTTCCTGTCGTGATCATCATCATCGTATCATCATCCATCATTCGGTTAGTATGATTCTTTGCATATTGTTTCTATGTGATACTCTCGATTACATGATCTTATTCGATGGAGAATTCATGCATAAAACTAGGGTTCAACTGATAGGTGATTGATTGACGATTCTGTGTTATGATGATGATTGGTGTTATTGTTTGATAGATAATTCATGCATAGAACTAGGGTTCAATCGATTAGGGTTAATGGATGAATGGTTTCGGGTTGGGGAATCGGACTAGGGTTAATCGGTTACATTCTAGTCAATCGGATAGGCTATTAATCATTGTTGTTCGGTTATCATGATCTGTTTGAACGTTACAGCACCTATATGCATTCACTCACACACTTTCACAGACTGATTCCTGGTGAAAACATAAAACGTGATTGCTGATCGTATGATTAGGGTTTCTGTTTCTGTTGACCGAAAGATAGTGTGTTGACCGAAAGATAGTTGTGTTGACCGAAAGATAGTGTGTTGACCGAAAGATAGTTGTGTTGACCGAAAGATAGTGTGTTGACCGAAAGATAGTTGTGTTGACCGAAACATAATCTGTGTGTCGAAAGATAACTATGTCGAAACATATAATCTGTGTGTCGAAAGATAACTATGTCGAAACATAGCTGATGTGTCGAAAGATAACTATGTCGAAACATAGCTGATGTGTCGAAAGATAACCATGAAGCGAAAGATGATAACTATGTATCGAAAGATGTGTCGAAACATAATTGTGATAATTGGGATAATTGTGATAATTGGGATAATTGTGATAATTGTTAGACCGAAAGATGAGCAATGTATCGAAGGATGTGTAATGTGAATCGAAAGATAGTTGATGATTAAATGTGAAAGAATATGTGGTGTGCTTGTATGCAAACTGACTGTTAAATGTGAATATCATAGGGCTTGGTAAATCACTGTGGTTAAACGAATAATTAATTCTACCGAGCAATCCCAGGTGAGTTCACTACATTCGAGCATGCGTCCCAGTGGTTGGGGACAGTCAGTGGGTATCCCATGGGGGGGGATAAGTCTTTGGGTAAAAACGGGTATATTGGTTAATATTCTCACCTATCATCTTTTGTAAGTCCCTCATCGGGTATTAGTTAGTAGCGCTACTTAGGTTTGGCACCCTCACCCCGTGCCTGTAGAGGACGGAGGTGAACTAATGACCCAGTCTGGCCCAGTACTAGATAGGAGTACGTGGGAAGGGCAGTCCGTGAGCCGTCCGTGTTTGGAAATGAGATATTAACAATATTACTTGCATTGGGTATTAAACTGTTTTACATACACCGGGTAACAAACGTTTTCTAAAACTGTGAACTCGCCAGCTTTGTCTGATACGTGTGTTACATGCTCGCAGGTCCTTAGGTGCGTTGAAAGCAGGAACTTGCTGGCTGGAGGGCGCGAGTGGTCATGGTTGCTTGATGGATTTATTATTAGACATTTATTTACTATGATTGATTGGATAACATTTATATTACGATACATTAACGCTTCCGCTAAACTTATGGTTTTGAATAACTTATGTTGGGATTTCAGTATCTTTAAATAATGAAGTTTTATTTCAAACTTGTGTTTCAATGTAATTGGTGGCTCATTGCTAGTTGTCACACGCCTAGCAGGGACACTCCCTAGGTGGTAATTTTGGGGGTGTGACAGGTACTCCTGCAAAACAATACCGAATTCAAAGTAGACAATCATTAGTATAAGGATCCTTAGGATGATCCATGATCCTGGTCCTGAAGCACTTCTGAGCATCACTAATTGTCACAGAAGTAAGGAGCACCAAACAGGATAATACTTGAGGATCACGGGTCATTAAGAAATCCTCCCCTAACACTAGCCATCTTCATTCTTGCTAAATCTCTAAGCTCATCTACTGCATCTAGGTCTTGAATCATGTTCCTAGCATTTGCTTGAGGATCACGGATACTTGTTCTTGCTGTAGAATGGAGTTTGGCCTGTGGCATTCTCCAGAGTTGTCTTATCTGCCCAAAGGACATATGGTAGCTCTTCAGCCCATTTTCCTTTCTTGGATCCTAGTTTTTTCTTCAAGTTGTTGATGATGATCTTGTTACTGGATTCTGCCTGACCATTAGCTTGTGGGTGGACTGGTGTTGATGTTATCATCTTAGTGCCCCAACTGTCATAAAAGTTAATAGTTCTGTTCCCAATAAATTGGGATCCATTGTCACAAATAATTTCAGCAGGAACTCCAAATCTAGTAATAATATTTCGTTTAATGAAGGATATAACTTCCTTTTCCCTGACTTGAACAAAAGCTTCAGCTTCTATCCATTTGGAGAAGTAGTCTGTCATGACCAACATGAATACTTTTCCTCCGATTGCTTTAGGGAGTTTACCTACTATATCCATTCCCCATTTCATGATTGGCCAAAGGAAACCACTGGATATAAAGGTTCTGCTGGTTGGTGAAGTATGTTGCTATGTCTTTGGCAGGCATCATACTTCCTTGCATATACCACGACATCCTTCTTCATTATAGGTCAATAGTATCCTGTTCTGAGGATCCTTGAGAACAGTGCCCTGCCCCCAGTGTGATTCCCACAATCTCCTTCATGAAAGTCCTTTAAGACTTCTTGGATTTCTGGATCTTCAATGCACCTCAAATAGGGACCTGCAAGGAACCTCTTGTATAACATGTTATTCATTATAGTAAATTGAGATACCTTAATCCTGAAAGCTCTAGGATTTTCCCCTATAGGGATTTCCCCATGTTGGATGTATTTCATGATTGGAAGGATCTAGGATCTTGAATTCGGCTGTGCATCATCACTTGGTAAAATTGTAGTATCCTCAACTATCTCCATTGCATCATTTTCTTCAATTGCAGGAGAAAGGACATGAATGATAGGAATGCTGATATCTTCTGGTATCTTCAAAGATGATCCTAAATTTGCTAAGGTATCTGCCTCTGCATTTCCTTCTCTAGGTACCTGTGTTATGCTGAAAAAAATCGAAAGAATTTGCTAGTTTCTTGACTATTTCTAAATTTTCAATTAGTTTCTCACCTTTAACAGCATATGATCCATTAAAATGGTTAGTAATCAATAATGAATCAGTATATACTTGAAGATATCTGATCCTCATGTGTTTAGCTAATTGTAGACCTACTATTAAGGCCTTATATTCTTTGAGGATCTGACATTGTCAAGATCAGTGACACTGAACTTGGAGGTAGATTTTGAGGATTTACCGGCGCCTACACATTCAAAACTGATAATTATCCTTATCCTATTTCCATTTAACTATTTATTTAAAACTTTAACTATACAAAAAACAGGATACTTACTTGACATAGTGACAGAACCTGAGGATACTTCTTGTGAGTCCTGGGTGTTTGTTTTGAATGACCTTGTTGCAGGATCAAGTCTTCTGAAAGCAGCGAGCCTTTCCTTGGTGGCAGGTGATGGTATAAGGTGCGAAACAGAGACAGCTGTACAACAGAAATAAAAGGGTGTTAATGATCCTTATACAAAAACAAGGTTATCTGGTGATCCTTCTCAGGATCCTCTATCCTACCATGGGTGGTCCACTTCCTTGGCAGATCCTTTCCATCTGGGATAGAATCCCTTCTGACAAAGAAGAATCGTCGTTTCCAGTTTGTATCATTCTTAGTGGCTTTGAAGATGGGATGTTCTTCACCGGGTTTACGCTTGAATAGATATCGGTGGGATCCAAATGTTGTGAGGTCGTACATCTCTGCCAATTCCGACATTCCTAGAGCAATTCCTTCTTACTCAATGATCCTCTCAAGGGTATATAAGACCCTCCAGATCATTGGCATAGCTTGAATATAGGAGATGCAGGTGAGGGAGAAGAAGGACTCGGTGAATTCAGGGAAAGGATACGAGTATCCTATTGTGAAAGGAGTGACCGGGAAAGCTACCCAAGTTTCAGAAATGTAATCACTTAGAACGGTGGGATCAAACGGTTTGAAATAGGTGTTCGCCGGAAAACAATGCCGGATTCTGTCTATTTGTGGATCGGTGAAGCAACACCTTTCATTCGCCGAATCTTTGATAATCCCCTGGCTCTTAAGAGGACTGTCCTTCTTGTGATCCTTAGCAGGAGAGGATCTTAACATCATCTTGATTATGAAGAAGGTGAAGAAAGAAGGAGCAGAGAAAGAAAACGTAATGGAAGAAGAGGAAGAGAGATACATGTTTGATCTTCGGATATGAATTTAAAGGGAGTTTCTCTTGAATTTAAATGCGGATTGATCCCTATCTCTAACTCCTATTTATAATGATGATTTTGCAGGATAGTCACTTCAGTGATGTCATGTTCGTAAGGGCTAGTCCGATTACAACGGCTAGTTATCCGTTGGTTGATTGCGGATAAGAACAAAATACAACTCATTTATTTACATAGTTACTCCTTATATTTTGGGGGCAATTGTTAGGGAAGGATTTCTCAATGACCTGTGATCCTCAATTACTGTTGGGTTTGGTGATCCTCACTTCTGTTTGAGTTAGTGATCCTCAGAAGTGCTTCAGGATCAGGATCATGGATCATCTTAAGGATCCTTATACTAATGATTGTCTACTTTGAATATGGTATTGTTTTGCAGGAGTACCAGCTTGGACTTGGTCTTGGCGACATTCCTGGAGCATATTCCATGTTTATTCCGCACGTGCTTAGCTAAAAGTGGACGTTATGGAGTCGTGGAGGACTTGCACCATTTGCAGAATGTTAGTTAGTGTAGATATTTTCCATTCTTAAAGGGGTAGCAAGCTAATTAGAAAACACTTGGCTATTTTTGGCTACACACACACTCGTACAACTGCTCTCACCTGTTTTCGTTAATTCACTTAGCGATTATACACTTTTTACACAATACACTATAGTGATCCTTGTACGTAGCTCGCTATCATCCAAAGTTGTAATACATTCATTGTTTAATTTGAGTTGGTGATCGGTAGTTTCCATCACCCGAGGTTTTTTATGCCGGAGATCATTCATTGATCAAGGGCTTTTTCCTCGTATAAATCTTTGTGTCACTTGTTCATTTCATTTCTGAGTGATCCCTATTGTTGTTCATCAATTCAAGCATCATACCTCACAACAGAAAGTTTGGTTGCACTGTCATTGCTTGATTTTTGACCAAAACAGTTTGGCGCCCACCGTGGGGCAATTGGTGCTTCATTCCTAAGAAATTCTTGTTTTTGTGGTCATTTTGGTTCATTGCATCCAAGCAGATGGCTTCATCATCAAAGAACACTTCCAGTGCGATGTCTGCAGTCAATTCGTCTTAGGGCATTCCACCTTTGCCTCCACCACCTTCTGGATCTCAGAAGAATGCCGAGAAGAAACCGACTCCCATTTTCTCAAAACCTCCAACTTCTTCTGCTTCTTATACTCCTACTACTAGTGACTTGTTTACTTTAATTTTGCAGATGAGGGAGCATATACAGCAGCAGGATAAGACCAATGAGAGGATTCTCAGAGAAATTGGAGACATCAAGAAACAGAAGAGATCGGCAGAGGATCATTCCCCATTGATGCCCAGATCTTTGAATTTTGATACTCCGGTCATGACCTCTCAGCCTTCAGTAGTTCCAGAAGTTCAATATGTGGGAGGACCAAAAGGAGTGCACTACGGATCATCAGCAATGACTCAGGCTTCAGGATCATATTTCCAACCAGCAGGATCCCTCCCTCAGCATATAGGATCCTTCGCTAGCTCAGGAGGATACTTGGGAGCGCAGAAGATTCAAGGATTCTGGCCGTTTCAAGGATCCTCTCAGGTTCAAGGATCCTCGCCGGTTCAAGGATCCTCTCAGGTTCAAGGATCCTCGCAGGTTCAAGGATCCTCGCAGGTTCAAGGATCCTCTCAGGTTCAAGGATCCTCTCAGGTTCAAGGATCCTCTCAGGTTCAAGGATCCTCTTTGGTTCAAGGATCCTCTCAGGTCCATGGATCCTCTCATGTTCAAGGATCCTCTCAGTTTCATGGATCCTTCCAGATTCCGGGATCCTTAAGGAGTTTGCAACCAGGGAATTCAGATATCCATCAAGGAGATTTCATTCCAATCCAGACCATTGCTTCTACTGGTCCTTCAATCATTCCAGAGTCTCAGCAATATAGATTCACATCCGGTGTTCCAAATGTGAACCCAATGGGAGGTAACACTTTCAATAATTCTTATACCACTAACCATGGCCTTATGCAAGATACAGGTATCAATCATGCTATGGCTAGGGAATTGCAAAAGCTGAAGGATATGATATCAAGTGTTCCAGGAGTAGTCAAGCCTATCCCGGAGATTGCGGATGGGAGCCATAAGATATCTCGTTTTGCACCACCCATCTATGATGCTGAGATACCCAAGAGGTTCCACGTGCCGACCATGAAGTTATATGATGGCTCAACGGATCTTGAAGAACACATAGCACAATACAGGGAAAGGATGGAGATCAATCCCATCCTAGAAAGGTTAAAGGAAGCATGTCTGTGCAAGGGATTTGGGTCCACTCTTACTGGATCAGCTCTTAAATGGCTGCTAAGTCTTCCCCCTTATTCTATTACCTCGTTTGCTAATCTAGTTAACCTGTTTAATAACCAGTTTTCTTGTAGTAGAAAATTTGAGTGTTTAACTAGTGATCTATGTAGGATAACCCAAGGTCATAGTGAATCATTAAGAGACTATATCACTAAGTTTAGAAAAGAATCCTTGGATATTCCTAACCTGGATATAGCAACGGCTGTAGAAGCCTTTAAATGGGATTGCTTAGGGATTCATTATTCTATGATGATCTTGTTATGACACCTTGCAGGAACCTAGATGAGGTAAGAACCCGGGCACTTAGGTTCATCCGGCTAGAGGATGACAAGAGGATCCAGGAGAGGTTAGCAGGATCCTCAAAGCAAGAGAAGCAAGGATCCTCATTCAAGAACAACAAGTCAAGATCCTACTACAAATCTGATAACCAGAATGTGCATGCTGTAGAACAGGAAGAGGACGATGAGGATTATCCTCCAATTTCTGAATACTGTTTCTCTGTTGATAACAATGAACTAATTCTTGCGATGCAGAATCTAGGTGATAAAGCCAGGTGGCCGAGAAAAAATGACAAACCAGCTGCAACTAAAGATAAATCAAAATGGTGTGCATACCACGAAGATTTTGGGCATCTCACAGAAGAATGCATCGCATTGAGAAAAGAAATTGGATACTTGTTGAGCAAGGGGCACTTGAAAGAACTATTGGGAGAAAGAAGTCAAGAACTCAGGATCCTGAAAGGATCCCAGAGAAAGCTCCAGCCCCTCCAGCAGACGCAAAAGTTATAAACTTTATATCTGGAGGATCAGACATTTGTAGAACATTCTTTTCTGCAGCTAAAAGACATGCAAAGGAAACCAAGATGGATAATGGAGATAGACCCATTCGAACATCCAGTGTCACCAAAGGAAAAATTATAACTTTTGATGAGGATGATCATGTTGACATTCAGGATCCTCATCACGATGGTTTGGTTATTACTCTTTTTATTTCTAACCATTTTGTTCGCAGGATCCTTATAGACGGAGGAAGCTCTGTGAATATCATCCAGCTTGATGTTCTTAAGAAGATGAATATTCCCGAATCCGATATCATACCAAGATCCTCCGTGCTCGTGGGATTCAGTGGCGAGACTAAGAATACTCTGGGGGACATTAAACTCCCAATCTATATTGAAGGGCTACATTCATACCAAAAATTTTGTGTTATTGATTGTTTATCTTGTTGTAACGTTATCCTTGGCAGGCCTTGGATACACGACATGAAGGCAGTCCCATCTACTTATCATCAATGTGTGAAGTTCCCTAGCCCATGGGGGATAGTGAAAATTGATAGTGATCAACAAGAGGCTAAGAAGTGCTACACTTCATCAATGAAACCAGCCTCAAATTCAAGGGAGCAATAGCAATCAAAGCATCCTCCGAGAAATGTCTTGGAGGCAAGAGAGCAGGATGTAGTAGAAATCCTTATGGATCCTGATGATCTTGAATCTAAAATTTACATAGGATCAGGATCCTTGGCGAAATGAAAGAAGACCTAATATCCTTCCTCAAAAGGAGAAAGACTACCTTTGCATGGAAACACGAAGACATGACAGGTATATCTAAAGATATAATCACTCACAAACTTGGCATTGACAGGTCGTTCAAACCAATCCATCAAAAGAGGAGAAAGTTTGCACCAGAAAGAAATGCCATTATCCAAGAAGAGGTAGAAAAGTTGCTCCGAGCAGGTATGATTAGGGAGGTCAAGTATCCAAGATGGTTAGCCAATGTGGTTGTAGTTCAAAAGAAAAACGGAAAGTGGAGGGTATGTGTCGATTTTACTGATTTAAATAAGGCATGTCCCAAGGATCCTTTCCCATTACCCCGCATTGACTCCAAGGTGGATGCAACCGCGGGTCATGAACTGTTAACTTTTATGGATGCTTCATCTGGATTTCAACAAATTCAGATGGAACCATCTGATCAAGAGGATACAGCTTTTATGACTCCAACTGGTATATACTGTTATATTGCTATGCCGTTTGGACTAAGAAATGCAGGTGCAACTTATCAAAGGCTAGTAAATATGATGTTCAAGGATCAGATTGGACACACTATGGAGGTTTATATAGACGATATGGTGGTGAAATCCAAAAAGACTGAGGATCACCTGAGAGACTTGGAGGAAGCATTCAATATCCTTGACTGATATAACATGAAACTTAATCCTTCAAAATGTCACTTTGGTGTTAAAGTAGGTAAATTCTTAGGGTATATGGTGACAAAGAGGGGCATTGAAGCCAGTCCATAGCAAATCAAAGCTATAGTGAACATCAAGTATCCTGCCAACGCTAAGGATGTTCAGAGGTTAACAGGCAGGATTGCAGCTTTAAACAGATTCATATCCAAATCCTCAGAGAAATGTAAAGAGTTCTATGATATCTTGAGGAAGAACAAAAAGTTTGATTGGACTGAAAAGCACGAAAATGCTCTCAAGGCTCTTAAGGATTACCTGTCCTCAGCTCCTGCCTTGATGAAACCAGAAAAAGGAGATGTGTTATCCTTATATCTCGCGGTATCCTTAAAAGCAGTAAGTGCTGTCCTTGTTAAGGATCACGAAGGTACACAACATCCTGTTTACTATGTAAGTAAGAGTTTGCTTGATGCTGAATCCAGGTATTCTCATTTGGAAAAACTTATTCTTGCTTTAATCATTGCATCCACTAAATTAAGACATTATTTTGAAACTCATGCCATTATTGTTAAAACTAATTTTCCAGTTAAGAATGTTCTCAGGAAACCTGAAATGTCAGAAAGGATGGCTAAGTGGGCAGTGAAGCTTAGTGCTTATGATATAAGATATGAGCCTAGGACAGCCATTAAATCCCAAGCCTTAGCTGACTTTGTGGCAGATTTCAGTAGTGACTTGCAAAAGGAAGCCGAATTAGAAGTCCAACAGCTAGAGGAGACTAAGGATCATTGGATACTCTATACTAATGGATCCTCTAACGTCAAAGGAACAGGGCTTGGAATACTACTAAAATCGCCACAGGGGGACATAATACCCCATTCTATAGCTTGTGAGTTCCAAACTACTAACAATGAGGCTGAATATGAAGCCCTGATAGCTGGTTTGCAAATTGCTAAGCATATGAGGATCATGTATCTTGAGGTATATGTAGATTCACTATTAATCACTAATCACTTTAATGGATCATATGCTGTTAAAGGTGAAAGGCTAACCAAATATTTGGAGATAGTCAAAGAATAGGCACTCTCTTTTGTTTCCTTTAGTTTGACACAGGTACCAAAGGATACAGAAGCTGATGCATTGGCTAATTTAGGATCATCTTTGAAGATACCGGAGGATATAAGTATCCCCATTATCCACATCCTGACCCCTGCTATTGAGGATCATGTGGCTATGGAGATAGGAGAGGATTCTGCAATTATCCCTAGTAATGATACTCAATCTCATTCAGGATCATGGATCTTCCCAATCATGAGATACATACAACATGGAGAGATTTCTACAGGAGAAAACCCTAGGGTGTGACACTCTGGGTTTTCCCGAGCAACCATCTTGTATTGAATTGGCGTGTACATAATATTAAATGAAAGTTGTGATTTATCTTGATGTGCTATGTGTCGATAATGTGTATGTATAATGTATAAGTTGTGTATATATATATATGAATAAGAGTATTGGTGAGCCGAGACTACCAAGACCACGACTCGAGATCACTCAGTCTCGAGTAAACAGTAAACAGTGGGCCGGTCGGGACATGGTCCTCCTTTAGTCCACCCGAAAGCCCATTAGGATGCACCAACTTGGAACGAGTATATAACCCTTGTTGATAGCCAACCTTGCCATTTTTGGGCAACCCACACACACTCTCCTACACACACTCTCTCTCTCTCACTAAAACCCTAGAACACCACCACAAACCCCCTCTCATCTCTCTCTCGGATTCAACCGGAAGCACTAAGACTCTCGGATCAAGCTCGAAATTGTCACCCGGAACTTGGTTCATTGGTTCTTCATACCCTCAACATCAACCGGTTAGTATTTTAAGTGTTTACCATGATTTTGGTCATTGATGATAAGGTGCATTATGGATGATAGCATGATAAGGATAACGTGTTTTAGCTAGAATGTGAAGATTAACATAATATACACCCTCTTATGTTGTGATAACATGAATAATGATCCTTGATGCTAGTTAGAAATCAAATCATGTGTTGTTACTGTTGATGATGTTTTGACCACATGTTAGCATGATTTCCTCATGTAAAATGGATGAACATATTTCTGAATAATAAATTCTGGATTTAATGAAGTAGTAATGATATTATAGCGTTAGGATGATTATGTGTTAAAGGTTTGAAAACCCTCATGAAGAACAGTTTGAATGTGATATGAATATTTGAATATGTTGTGTTTGATCCATTTTGAAATAGAATTAGACAAGAAAACATGTTTATGGAATTCTATTGGATAGTACACAATCTCATGAAATTGAAATACTATCGGATAGTACGAGTTGGACAGGTTCTAGAAGGATTTCATGTGCACGCAACCGTGGTTGCGAGTCGACACCTTCGGTTGCGACTCGAGACCAACACGTGACAACTCGAGACCGGCAAGGTCTCGACTTGAGACTTCATGATCTCGACTCGAGACTAAGCTCCAGACTCCCAAGGTTGCGACTCATGCCGGCATTACTCGAGATCTCATGGTCTCGACTCGAGACCGCACGTTCTCGAGTCGAGACCACCTTGTCTCGACTGGGCTGCCTACCTGGGTTATTGGGCCACAATATGTCATGCTTGGACTATGTGTTTAACTGGACTATGTGTTAACTGTTGCTATTTAACCGTGTAATTGTTAGAGCAGGCCCAATAACTAAATAGATAACTGCATGCATTCTATGTGTTAGATACATGTAGGATATACGTGATTACTTGTACCCCAAACCTGACCTATACCGGTAACCATGTTAGGACGTGGTGACCAGCAAGCTTGACCAAGTAAGCTAATCTGCCGAGCAACCCAAGGTGAGATCACAACTTAAAGCATGCATTCCCGGTGGATTGGGAAACGGAACTAAAAACAACACTATCCCCTTGTGAGGGATACAAACTTGCTTATCTTCCCTTGTTACTGGGAACAAACTTACTTTTCTCCCCTTGTGTGGGACTCTTAGTTAATTACTGTTTATACGGGATGCAACGGGCAACACTAAACGAAACTCTATCACTCAAGTCCCTACTACTTAATACCGATTAGTCGCCGGGGCCAGGCGAACGGGTTATTAGTTGATAGCGCTATTTAGGTCTTACCAGCCTCACACCGTGCCCGTGTATGGGATCAGGAGTGAACTAATAGACTCAGGCAAATCCGTCAATGATGATAGAACATTGACAAACGGGGCACTTTACGGAAACGTATGGTCACATGAAGTATTCGGTATATGAAAAACAGTTTAGTCGCTTACTTATGGGGTAGCTCCCCATGGCATGTATAAACGGATAAATTAACTGGTGAAACAAGTTTTTGGTAATTAAAAACTGGACAACTCGTGAACTTGCCAACATTTTTGTTGATACCTTACTGCATGCTTTGCAGGTACCCAGTGACTCAGGAGCTTGCTACTTGGGGATGTGTAGTGGTCGTCTAACCCATGTGTTGGGTTCTAAATAAACTCAGACTATGAACTTTGTTTTAAACTGTTTTGTCTATGCTTCCGCTACTTATGTTACTATTGAACTTAAAACTTTTGAACTTGATTATGATATTCGCTAACCCTGTGGTTGGTGAATACTACTTTTGCTATTATTTAATTTGCTCAGAATAATTGGTGACTGGATCCTGGTCAGTCACGCCCTCAAGAGGATGGTAAACCGCATGTGGATTTTGGGGGTGTGACATAAGGCTTTCAAAATTAAGGTATCCCAATTCACAATATTAAATAATATGTTGTATAAACGATCTCTTGCAGGACCATACTTAAGATGCATTGAGGATCCTGAAATCCAAGAAGTTTTAAAAGACTTCCATGAAGGAGATTGTGGAAGTCACACTGGGGGCAGGGCATTATTCTCAAGGATCCTGAGGACAGGGTACTATTGGCCAACTATGAAGAGAGATGCTGTGGAGTATGCTAAGAAATGTGATCCTTGTCAGAGACACAGTAATATCCTTCATCCATCGGCTGAATTCTTGCATCCTATATCCTCCTCTTGGCCATTTATGAGATGGGGTATGGATATAGTTGGTAAGCTTCCTAAGGCACCTGGTGGAAAAGTGTTCACGCTTGCTATGACTGATTACTTCTCCAAGTGGATAGAGGCTGAAGCCTTTGCCCAAGTCAGAGAAAAGGAAGTTTTATCCTTCATTAAAAGAAACATTATAACTAGATTTGGTATTCCTTCTGAAATTATATGTGATAATGGTTCCCAATTTATTGGAGGCAGAACTACTAACTTTTGTGACAGCTGGGGGATTAAGATGATAACATCAACACCAGTCCACCCACAAGCTAATGGTCAGGCAGAATCATCCAATAAGATCATCATTAACAATTTGAAGAAGAAGCTTGGATCCAAGAAAAGAAAATGGGCAGAAGAACTACCTTATGTGCTTTGGGCTGATAGGACAACTCCTAAGAATGCTACAGGCCAAACTCCATATTCTTTGGTATTTGGGGCAGAATCAGTGATCCCTACAGAGATGGTGGTTCCAACTGCAAGAACAAGCATTCGTGATCCTGAAGAGAACGCTGAAAACTTGGTTCAAGACCTGGATACTATAGAAGAAATCAGGGATTTGGCAAGGATAAGGATGGCCAGTTATCAGCAAAGGATGGCTGGAGCCTACAACAAAAATGTCAGGATCAGGAAGTTCCAAGTTGGTAATATGGTACTAAGGAAAGCAGTTCAGAATACCACCAATCCTGCTGATGGAAAGCTGCCACCAAAGTGGGAAGGTCCTTACTTGATTGAAGCTGAAGCAGGAAAGGGGGCATATCGATTGCTAACAATGGAAGGTGATTTGCTACCTAGAGCCTAGAATGTTGTCCATTTGAAGAAATACTTCATGTGACAAGGATCCGTGATCCTCACATGATAAGTATCCTTGAAGGATCCTTACAGCACAGATAATCCTTATTTTTGTAACATTTTAATCTCAAACTATTTCATTCTTTTATTTTCTCATATAAGGATAGGGATCCTGCATCCTTTATCCACCTTTCACTTGATTCTGAGTTTTGAAGGTTCAGGTATCCTTAGCAAAGGGTTGATTATCCACAGAAGCATCCAATTATATGGGCTTGACCCCAGTTATTTGGGCTTGATCCCAGTTTCGCCAGTAGCGCACGATGATCCTGGTATAGTTCATGGCAATGGGACCAATACTCGCTTTAGGGGCTGACAATTCCATTGTACTGGCTATACCCAGGATCCTACGTATAATGGTAGACGTACCATACATCCATTCCTAAGGTTTCTAACGTTTTCACGTTAGCTAAGGTTTTGGCATTTTCATGTCACTAAGTTTGGATAGTCGCCAGTAAGGGCCATACTCTAATTTACACACGATCCTTGGGCTTGTCCCCAGTTATCCTTTGGGCTTGTCCCCAGTTATCCTTTGGGCTTGTCCCCAGTTGCTAACTTTTATCTTATACTGCCTTAGTCCCAAGTTGTATCCTATTTCAGGTTTTTGAAGCTAAACGTCCAAGGATCCTTGATCCTTACCTTCTACTAAGGTTTGTCTTTTGGGTTATCCTGATTATAAGTGTTAAAGGATAGGATCCTAACTTGGATTCTCAGGTATGATCCTTAACTATTTTGATTTTATTCATTATTTATTTGAATAACCCTTATCCTTTGACAACTGAACTTATGATTCTTAAACTATATTACTTTTCAGAACTTATCGATTATGGGATATGTGATCCTTGATCATATCCTAAACTTTTTGGGGATATTTTTTAAATTTTTTTCAAGGCTTGATAAGTTTAAACAAAATGAACATTACAACAGTTGGAAAGTAAAATATTAACAAGGATATCAACACAGGATAAGCCAAAAAGTTAAAGTTATTTTATTCACAAAAGTTTAAACCATTTAAGGTTGTTAAAATTGCCAACCCACATTTCTACTAGCAAAACGTGGCCCGTCCACATGGGTTGGCAAAGGGTGTCTGTTGTTCATTGGTCTAGAAAGTGCAGGAATCAAAAGACGGCAGGATCACAATGGCTTCATCCCCCAAACAGAGGATCCCTCCACCATTTGTAATCCTACCTATTGTTCGAAGGATCCATGATCCTTAGCCCTAATTACTATTGTGTGAGTACAACCCATCATTGTTCAACAAAAAACACCATAACCAAAACAAACTAGCAACTTTAAAAAATGGGCTCCGGCTACTGATATTCGCTAATTTACACATATTTTAGTCCCCCGTTTTACCCCTATTTTATGCGTTTTCGGCCGTAAAACCGTCATTCGGATACTTAATTATCTACATTTTTGTTTACATGCCTAAAACAGCATACCAGACAAGATGATAGCGAAAACGAAGACTTTTCGGACAAAACGACGAAGCTGCGAAACTTCTGTTAGAAAACTGACCTGGGCGTGTGGAACGGTCGTGCCACCTAATTCACGACCGTGCATCTCCGATGATTTATGAATGGCCCGGCAGTGAACGAGGGTGCAACTCCGCGTGCAAGGCATTGAAGGCCAACCCGGGAACGCACGGTCGTTCCACATCTTGCACCCCGTGCGGATCCGACGATCCAACAAGACCTCGGAACTGAACGACCAATGCGACCAGGCGTGCAACAAGAACCCAGGAACAGAACGGCCGTGCCACATGAGGAACGGTCGTGCCATATCGAATCTGGTCAACGATCTGGTGATGTCACGCAGCATGGTGGACCACCACCAATAATTGCTTAAAGTGCACGGTCGTGCGATCGGAGAACGACCGTGCGACAGCGAAAAAGCATAAAAACAGAACAGAACCATTCTGTTAGTAACTCTGGACATTTTGGGAACGATTCTGGCGATTTTCAGGCTCCGGATGCTTCTGCTTTCACCCGGATTCAAGCCACCATTCTGTTAGTAACTCTGGACATTTCGTTAGTTGTTTTTAGTATTTCAAACACCCTCGGATTGTATTTTATTTTCAAAACATTTTACTTTACGTTATGTCTTTGTTTGGATTGATAGTATTTATGTATATTATGGTTTATTTGTGATTTTTCTGTTTCTGTTCTATTTTGGTGCACATGTGACATACTTGCAGGTTTTGGGCTATTGGATTGTGGACCGGAGCACGTGACAGATACAGCTTCGGAAGTCTCGTTGCATCAACATCATCTTGAGGGGAGTATTGTTATCCTTTTCTCTATATTTCAGGTCTCGCATTGGGGACAATGCGAAGTTCAAGTGTGGGGAGGGGGTTAACTTTGTTAACTTTGTTTGGCCTCAATATAAAAAAAATTAGAAAAATCATTCAAAAATACCTGTATTTTGTATATATTTTAGTAAATAAACCGGCTGGTTGTGTTTTAGAAAACTTCGGACTTGATAAAAAACTCGACAAGCAAAATATTTTTGAAAAAGGGAACCGGAAAGCGTGACAAACAAAGAAAGACTTACATGATATTTTTCACACTTTTACACATTCCATCCGTTACGTGAGCATATTTGAGCCTATTGTTATATATTTGTTCATTTCGGATATAGGAGTGAGCCGGATGTTATGTGTAATTTAGAACTTGTCACTAGTATGCTTGTTAAGACCATGAACTTGTGGATTTGTGTAAAAGTGATAGAGGCACTTAGATTACCCCTTTGTTGTAAACCCTGTTCTTTGTGTTGTGCTTCCCGTTCACCTTATATTACCCTTTAGGATTAACCATGTCGAGCCTTCCCGTTTACCTTTGTTTACCCACATTATCGCCCACTTAGCCAAATTTAGCCTTTATATGTTTTAACCCTTTTTAGTGTTGAAACTCGGACAAAATAATCATTTAACTAGCATTCATTTCAGTTTATTGTTTAATTAGTTTGCAAAAAAAAAAAAAAAACAGAAAATAAAACACCCTAAAATAGGGTGAAGTTGATAAAAATCGAGCAATTTTGAATGCTTAAATGTTAAAATTTCGTTGATAAGCTCGATTGCGCAATAGTCGCCTTTTTAAGGCATTTGTATGTAAAGTTGTTTATTTTGTTGCTAGTTAAACGCTACTACCGAGTTTTAACCATTTTCGCCACTTTATATGTCCACTTCCATACCCTACGCCCAAGCCTAACGTTACAACCCGTAAAGACCTCTTGATTTACACTTGTTTGCATGTTAGTTGGTGGAGACGAGATCTTATGACAAGCTTATGATATTGCATACTTCATTGACGAGGCATTGACTGTTTGCACATACACATTTTATGTATGTTTCATAAATAAAACCGAGTGTGTGTGAACATTATGAGTCGGGTGAAGATTAACATGTTGAGTCAATTAAATGTGAAGTCACGGATTTTTGGTTGTCACTTTATAATTGCATATGCTTGTTGAGTTTGAGTCTTTTGATGTTGTCTTTCGACAAACCAACTAACCGTTTATAGTAGTTTTTCAATAAAATAGTGTGTAAATTATCGTTCTTGTTTGTTTCTGTCTTTTATTGCTTTTTAGTTCAGCTTGCTTGAGGACAAGCAAGGTTCAAGTGTGGGGAGATTTGATATTCGCTAATTTACACATATTTTAGTCCCCCGTTTTACCCCTATTTATGCGTTTTCGGCCGTAAAGCCGTCATTCGGATACTTAATTATCTACATTTTTGTTTACACGCCTAAAACAGCAAACCAGACAAGATGATAGCGAAAACGAAGACTTTCCGGACAAAACGACGAAGCTACGAAACTTCTGTTAGAAAACTGACCTGGGCGTGTGGAACAGTCGTGCCACCTAATGCACGACCGTGCATCTCCGATGATTCATGAATGGCCCGACAGTGAACGAGGGTGCAACCTCCGCGTGCAAGGCATTGAAGGCCAACCCGGGAACGCACGGTCGTTCCACATCTTGCACCCCGTGCGGATCCGACGATCCAACAAGACCTCAGAACTGAACGACCAATGCGACCAGGCGTGCAACAAGAACCCAGGAACAGAACGGCCGTGCCACATGAGGAACGGTCGTGCCATATCGAATCTGGTCAACGATCTGCTGATGTCACGCAGAATGGTGGACCACCACCAATAATTGCTTAAAGTGCACGGTCGTGCGATCGGAGAACGACTGTGCAACAGCGAAAAAGCATAAAAACAGAACAGAACCATTCTGTTAGTAACTCTAGACATTTTGGGAACGATTCTGGCGATTTTCAGGCTCCGGATGCTTCTGCTTTCACCCGGATTCGAGCCACATTTTGCCGATTATAGCCATTAATATTTATGTATTATTGTAGCCTTAGGGCAAAAACACAACAATCCCTTGCTTGATTATAGCCATTAGTATGTTAATCTTCGTTTGTAATGACATTTTGAAGTATCTTCTATGATTATCTTTGATGATTAGTTTGCAACCTTGTTATTGATATTGATTTCTTGATTATAAGTAATTATGTTGGATGATTGGTGCTTGGTTAGTTAAGATAGTTGAAAAATGAAGCTTAATTAATCATGTATTAGTAAACTTTTAATTTGGTTAACTAGTTTAACTTGGTTAAAATGTGGGCACCATGATACTAGAAATGGTTAGTGGTTTAATAAAATGTAATTATTGTTAATCAAGAAAGCTTGCCCTCACGGAAGGACTCTAACGGGTTAGATGGTGTAGTTATGAATTCTTGCCATGATTTATTAGCTTAGTTAGTAGTTTCGGCCAAAATTGCTATCTTGGTGAATTTATGAGCAAGATTTGTAAAATGAACTCGGTTGTGGTTTAATCTAGTTTATGCTTGTCTCGGTGGTTGCATTGTGTTTATCGGTGTCGCTTTCCTTGATTAAGTGAGGTTAGAAAACTCCTAACGGTTGACTAACTTATTTTTAGGAGATTTTTGTAGACGTTAATCAATTGCACGTTAAAGAACAATTTTAGGTGGTTAAAGTGTGTTTATCGTTTTAACTTTTCGAATGATTGTCATGTTAGGATTCCCGAAAGGGATACTAATTGTCTTAAATTGGAAAATTGACCGGATGCTTCTAGTGCCAAAACCGACTTAGTTGACATGCTTTGGTTGTGTATTAAGCAAGGCTATTTATATATAATCTACTATGTTTTATAAGTATTTATTTATGCTTACTTTAGTTTAATTAAAACCAAAAACAACTTATGTTTTTACCGGTAATTTAGTGACAAAGGTCTAGTATTATTTCTCCGCCCATTTCCGTGGATCGATACTTGGTTCTTACCGATACTTTACTACATATATGACGGGGTACACTTGCCTCTTTCGTGTGTGTTTTGATGTAAAAGTAATAATCACTTTTATAAACTTAAAACCAAATCGTGTGTAATTTCATTGTAAATATGTATATATACGCACACGTCAAGTTTTTTTGGCGCCGTTGCCGGGGACTGGCGAGTTTTAGGAACGACCCGAGTCATTGTGTTATCGGTGTGTATACTTGTTAATATTTGTGTATATTTTCGTGATTATTTATTTGTTGATTTATTTGTTAATATTTCTTGCTTTTAATTCAATTTATTCATTTTCGTGATTCTTTTGTACACTTGTAAATTTTTATTCTATTTATTTGTTCTAATCCGGATTTATTTATTCATTTATTCGTTGAATTTTCGGCTCTTAAAAATCGTTTTTAAACTAGCCGATTCGATTATTTTCATTGCTTTAATTTTTATAAAACATTCGGCCCATTTTCGGATTTTTATAAAATATTCAGCCCATTTTTTATACATATTCTACTTCTATTCGGCTAAAAAACGGCATTATTATATTAATAAAATATTCACTGTGTCAGTTTTTCGTTTGCAGGTTGATGTCCTCAACTCCCGCGCCCGCTATTGCTGAGCCTACTGACGAACCAGCGCATAATCTTAGAAGAAGTAAGAGGCTGCGCGAAAGGTCACTTGTCATTGCACAACGCATAGCAAATGCAATCGACGAGCCGGTGATTATCTCTGATGACGAAAGCTCAGGGGACGAGGAGAGAGTCGTCATGGCGGACGACGACCGACCGCTGAATGAAACAAATCAGCCCGGAAGGGCAGGCCTGGAGCCGAGTATCCTTCAGCCTACTATAGATACTCCTACTTTTGAAATTAGACCTAGTATTATTAATATGGTGCAAAATTCTGTACAGTTTGACGGACGTGAGCATGAAGACCCTGGGAGGCATATCGCTGCTTTTCTCGCTGTCTGTTCGATATTTAGGATTACAGGTGTTTCGGAGGATGCGATTCGGTTGAGGTTGTTTCCGTTTTCGTTACGTGACAAAGCTACAGCTTGGCTTATGTCACTTCCTGCCGGGTCCATCAGGACCTGGAATCAGTTGGCGGAGCAGTTTATGCAGAAATATTTTCCACCTGAGAAAACGAACAAGCTACGGAACTGGATTGTTTCCTTTCGCCAGGACGAAGGCGAGTCGTTGCATGCGGCTTGGGAGAGATTCAAGGATTTGTTGATTGATGTGCCACATCATGGCTTCTCCAAGCGGCAGCTGGTTTTGACGTTCTATCAGGGGCTCAGCTATAATACGCAGGAGCGATTAGACGTGAACGCGGGAGGCGATCTTGGAACTAAGTCGCCGACTGAAGCGTATGATATTATAGAAAAAGCTGCGTTGAAATCCAGCTCGCGTCGAGATGGAGATAGAGGTCGGGCATCATCATCATCATCTCGCTCAGGAGTTCATGCCGTAGACGACTACACGGCTATTACTGCACAAATCTCGGCTCTTGCATCGAGATTCGACAGGTCCCAGATGATTGCGCATGCTGGCTCGGGATGTGACCAGTGCGGAGTGTCACACGAGCCTGGGGCATGTTTTCAGGGAGTCGTATATGAGGGCCACGAGGAAGTAGATTTCGTGCGTAATCAAGTGAACAACCCGTACAGTAACACCTATAATCCCGGTTAGAGAAATCACCCAAATTTTGGGTGGCGAGCAAACGCAGGCAATCAAAATCCTTTGGGATTTACTCAACGTGCTCCAGCGCCTCAGCAGGGTCAGCAGTACCAGCAATACAACCAACCCTACCAGCAGCGTCCATATTCGTACCAGAATCAGGGCACTGGGAGTAGCTCCCAGCAGCAGGCCCCTCAGTCTAGTTCCAAGCTGGAGGATATGATGGCTCAGCTTCTCTCTAGCTCTGAAAAACGATACCAACAAAGCGAAGATCGTTTTCTAGCTAACGAGGGAGAAATGAGAAGTCAGAAAGCCTCGATTCAGAATATCGAGAATCAGGTTGGTCAGCTGGCGCAGATGATGTCCAAAAGGCCCCCAGGCGGTCTTCCGGGTAATACAGAACCAAACCCGGGCGGGCATGTGAATGCGATCATGACCAGGAGTGGAAAAACTACCGGACCCGTCATATCGGACTCAGCACCGATCACTAATGCGGTCCCGACTGACACACCGGATGAGGTGCAAGCCAGGCTACGCCCAGCAAGTACAGCACAAGTCCAGGAGCCGGTCAAAGATTATACTCCACCAGTACCTTACCCAGGCAGGCCGAAGAAACAGAAGAACGAAGAGCAATACGGTAAGTTCCTTGAGTTGTTTAAGCAACTACATATTAATATACCGTTTGTTGAAGCCTTGGCCCAGATGCCAAAGTATGCGAAATTCCTAAAGGATATCCTCTCGAATAAACAGAAGCTCGAGGATATATCATGTGTGGTGATGAATGAAACTTGTTCTGCCGTTCTGCAAAACCGTTTGCCCACGAAAATGGGAGATCCTGGTAGCTTTACGCTCCCGTGTTTGATTGGAAACATGTCTGTTAGCCATGCATTGGCTGACTTAGGAGCGAGTATCAACCTTATGACGTATAAGGTTTTTACAAAGCTGGATCTGGGTGAGCCGTCACCCACTAGGATGAGCATTCGGTTGGCAGATCGCTCAATAAAGTATCCGCGTGGATTTGTGGAAAACATGCTTGTAAAGATCGATAAATTTGTTTTCCCCGTGGATTTTGTTATCCTTGACATGGACGAAGATTCAAGAGTTCCTTTAATACTTGGATGCCCGTTCCTCAACACAGCGAGGACGATTGTTGATGTGGCAGCTGGCCAAATCACGCTCCGAGTAAATGACGAGCACGTGACACTTGATATAAAAAGATCAATGCAGCATCCGCAAAGTCACGATGACATGCTTTACTATGTCGACATTGTCGACGCATGTGTGTGCTCTCATTTTCAAGGCACTGTTGACGAGATTGATTCGGACACACGTCTGTCGTGTGGGGACCTGATTGGCATTACGCAGGAGGGCCACGATTTCGAGTAGCCAGTCTATCAGATTGGTGACGATGGTTCCCAGAGTCCGGAGAGGTTTCTAGAAATTGGCCATGTAAAAGAGGAGGAAGCAAAGCCTTCGGTTGAAGATCCGACGCCTTTAGAGTTGAAAGAACTCCCGCCACATCTCGAGTATGCATTTCTTGACGAGGAGCGTCGCTTACCGGTCATAATTTCGGCATCATTGGAAAAGGATGAGAAAAATCAGCTTCTCGAGGTTCTGAGACTTCATAAGAGAGCCATTGCATGGAAAATCATGGATATCAAGGGCATCAATCCTTCTTTTTGTACTCACAAGATTCTGATGGAAGACGAGTACAAACCATGTGCACAGCATCAGAGGCGTTTAAATCCAAATATGCAGGACGTGGTGAAGAAGGAGGTGATTAAGTTGTTGGATGCCGGCATGATTTATCCTATTTCGGACTCTGTGTGGGTGAGTCCAGTGCAGGTCGTACCTAAGAAAGGTGGTATGACTGTAGTCTCGAATGATAGGAATGAACTAATTCCTACCCGTACCGTCACTGGGTGGCGAGTTTGCATTGACTACCGCAAACTCAATGATGCTACTCGCAAGGATCACTTCCCGCTTCCATTCATCGACCAGATGTTGGAACGTCTGTTGGGGAAGTTGTATTACTGTTTCCTAGACGGGTTCTCTGGGTACTTTCAGATCCCTATCGCTCCTGAGGATCAGGAGAAGACTACCTTTACCTGCCCCTTCGGCACGTTCGCCTACCGGCGGATGCCTTTCGGGTTGTGTAATGCACCAGCGACCTTCCAGAGATGCATGGTTGCAATTTTCCATGACATGATCGAGGATTCCATGGAGGTTTTCATGGATGATTTTTTGGTATTTGGGGATTCCTTCGATCACTGCTTGGAAAATTTGAGAAAGATGTTGAAGAGGTGCGAGGAGACGAATCTGGTCCTAAACTGGGAAAAATGCCACTTCATGGTGAAGGAGGGCATAGTTCTGGGACACAAAATTTCTCACGCGGGCATGGAAGTCGATCCAGCTAAAGTCGACATTATTTCACGACTTCCGCCCCCCACCTCTGTTAGAGCTATACAAAGCTTTCTTGGTCATGCTGGGTTCTATCGGCGATTCATCAAAGATTTTTAGAAAATCGCCAGACCCATGACCCGTTTGTTGGAGAAAGACGCTCCGTTCATATTCGGAGATGATTGCTTGAGAGCCTTTGACCTTCTCAAGCAAAAGTTGATTGAGGCCCCTATTTTAGTTGCACCCGACTGGAGTCTGCCGTTTGAGATTATGTGTGACGCGAGTGATTACGCTATAGGGGCCGTTCTTGGTCAAAAGAGAGAAAAGCACTTTCACCCGATCTATTATGCGAGCAAAACTCTTCACGATGCTCAGGAGCATTATACCACGACAGAAAAAGAGCTCTTGGCGGTCGTTTTCGCATTTGACAAATTTAGATCGTACTTGGTGCTTTCGAAAACCGTTGTGTATACTGATCACGCTACCATCAGATATCTCTTCAGCAAATAGGATGCTAAGCCGCGTCTGATCAGGTGGATCTTGTTCCTGCAGGAGTTTGATATTGAAATTCAAGATAAAAAGGGTGCGTTGAATGTAGCGGCTGACCATCTATCTCGGTTAGAGCACGGAGACATCGTGGACGCGCGTTGGGATTCCATAAATGACAACTTCCCACACGAGTCTTTGATGAGTGTTGAGATATGCGATGAGTCACCATGGTTCGCTGACCTTGCGAACTACCTTTCTTGCGGGATTCTGATTAAAGGGTTGACTCACCAGCAAAAGTGGAAATTCTTTTCGGATGTCAAGCACTACATTTGGGATGACCCTTACTTGTTTCGGGTAGGTGCTGATCAGGTTATTAGGAGATGTGTTTCAGGGAAGGAGGCAGCCGATATTCTGCGCCATTGTCACGAGGGACCTACCGGAGGTCACCACGGAGCCAACTTTACCGCCAAGAAGGTGTTGGATTCCGGGTTTTATTGGCCGACTATATATGTCGTGATGCGCAGAGTTGGGTTAGAGCGTGCGATGCTTGCCAGAGGGCGACAAATATATCGGCATGTGATGAAATACCTCAGAACTGGATTCAGGTTTGTGAAGTCTTTGATATTTGGGGGATAGACTTCATGGGACCATTTCCCCCTCACGAGGTAATAAGTACATCCTGGTCGCAATTGACTATGTATTGAAGTGGGCGGAGGCACAGGCCTTACCCACCAATGATGCCAGGGTGGTCGTGAGATTTTTGAAAAGCTTGTTTGCCCGGTTTGGCACTCCGAAAGCGCTTATCAGTGACAGAGGGACGCATTTTTGCAATACTCAGCTCGAGAGAGCTTTGTCCCGTTACGGTGTGCATCACCGTCTATCCACGCCCTATCATTCGCAGACAAGCGGGCAGGTGGAAGTCACGAACCGGGGGCTGAAAAGAATCCTTGAGCGGTCGGTAGGTGCAAACCGCAAGGATTGGTCGGATAAGCTTGATGAAGCGTTGTGGGCTTTCCGTACGGCTTACAAGACGCCTATTGGGACTACTCCCTTTAGGCTTGTGTACGGAAATGCATGCCATTTACCGGTTGAGTTGGAGCATAAAGCGATGTGGGCTCTAAAAACCGCAAATCTGGACCTAAAAGCCGGAGGTGAAGCCCGGTTTCTCCAGATTCATGAATTGGAAGAGTTGCGACAACGCGCTTATGAGAGCTCCGTGTTGTACAAGGAGCGCACGAAGAGATTGCACGATAAACGCTTGAAGGACCACAAAGAATTCCAAGCGGGCGATCTTGTTCTTCTTTACAACTCGCGGTTGCGCTTATTTCCCGGAAAGCTTCATTCACGTTGGACAGGCCCATACACAGTTAAAGAGGTATTTCCGTATGGGACTGTTAGAGAACGCAGACGGCGTTATTTTCAAAGTAAATGGGCATCGCTTGAAGTTATACGTTGCCGGGCTGACAGAGTCGGTGATGGAGGTCATTGAGCTCCAAACCCCGCACACATCATAAGTGTGGGGAGGAGAGAGTCTACGCTGCTGACTCGCGGATCAAAAATGCAGCAAGAGCGTATTTTGCGCTTTAGGAGTAGTATCGTCATTTTAGGATTTATTTTTCTAGTTTTAGCTGGGAGTCTTGCTATCGACTCGTCGACAAAAATTTAGCATGAGTCTACGCTACTGACTCGCCGACAAAAATGTAGCAGGAGCGTCTTTGGCGCTATAAGGGTAAAATTGTCCTTTTTTGTGTTTTTGTAGTTTTAGCATAATTTAGTATAGTTAGGTAGTTTCCGTTAGTTTGTTGTAGTTTCGTACGTGCCGAGCGAAGGTTCTGTGCTGCATTATTGTTATAACAATTGGCGTGTTGAAAAAAATGGCGAAAAACGGCCAAAACAGTTGCTGGAAATGGCTTCTGCAGAAAATGCTGATCTGCAGCTGATGCACGACCGTGCCAGGATTTGCATGATCGTGCGTTCCCGAGGGCCGGCACGGTGGATCGCACCCTAGGTGCATCTCCGAGAACAGTGAATAGGCTTGAACGATGTCGGTGACGCACGACCGTGCCAAAGGTCGAACGACCGTGCGTCAGGCTGAGGGAAGTTTTGTCATTTGGCACTATAAATACCCTCATCTGAAGCCCCCATTCACAATTCGCGAAACCCTACCAGCACCAGGCCGTTCCAGAGCGATACTTCATCAAATCGCATGATTTTTCGCACGATCTCACACCCCTCTTCGCACCATACGTTCCTAGTTGTAGATTTCTTGTTTCCTTGCTTTCTAAGTTAGATTTCCTCCGATTCTTCAAGGGATTTATTAGGGTTTTCTTCATAAACAAATCGAAACCCTAACCCTTGTTTGAATCATACTTATCGTGAACACCCGGTTAAGTTTCCGACCACTGTTTGTACAAAAAAGTTGTTGATTTTGATAAAATCAGGTTATTCAATGTTCAGGGGTTCAAAATCTGCAGGTCACTTGTCGCACGGACGTTCCACAGATGGAACGGTCGTGCCAGTCCGGGTGATTCACGATGCCAGCTTGTTGTTCGGTGTTGCACGGTGGTGCCGTTGGTCGCACGCCGTGCAGTTCCGACATCTCTGGGCAGATGGTGCATGTCATCGGCGACACACGACCGTGCATCTCGTCGCACGACCGTGCCGTATGCCCAGATCAGAATTCACAGCTTCTTCATAAGTGGCTGCCCGGCTGTTTTTGATTCAAAATTTTCATGTTTCCATCTCTCTAATGATATTTCTCATACAGATGAACCATCCTTTCCTTCAATTCGATCCCAACGATGAGCGAGAGGCTTTGTGCATCCCGAAACGTGACGCATTATGGGCACGACGGGGACAGTTCGGAGTCCCTCGATGGTTGGATTGGGAAGTCATGCAGGAACTCAATCAGTATGACCGACTAGACAACATGATGAGTCGCCCACTTACAAATCTGGTCGGTTGCAACCGACCCGTTTACCGGGAGCTGACCATAGAGTTCTTCGCATCTTATGCCTACGAAAAGTCGGTTGCTGCTCGAAGACCCAAATTCCGCCACAAGGAGCGGGTAACTTTCAGGTTATGTGGTCGATGGCATAGGTGGTCGGTTGGTCGTTTGGGTAGAAGGCTCGGGATTTATACTAGGGAAGATATGGATGATCCCAATGTCTTCACAGATCAGTTCACTTTCCCTTCTGATGCAGCACGGGTTGCATTTTGGGCTGCAAATGCTGTTGGGGATCCCTACAACCCGAGGATGTCAAAGGCTTCGCGACTCAAAGACCCTTTGGTGTGAGTGATGCACCATGTTTTTAGCCATACGATATGCGGTCGCATGGACAGTCTCGGTAACTGTCCAACACCAGATTTGATTTTTTTATATGCATTGGTGGAGAAAGCACCTATCAACCTGGCCGCACGAATGGCTGAATACTTCGTCAAGTGCTCGGGGCGGACTCCGAGCAGTGAGATACATGGCGGTCAGTATGTGACCGGAATAGCGTACAACGAGCGCTATATGACTGAGGATGTGCTTCAGGGTCTCACTCTGATAACCGAGGGGGTTCATGTCGACATCAGGTCACTCAAGGCCATGGGGGTGATTGTAGAGTTAGATAGGGGGGATAGGTTGAGGGGGCTGAATAACGAGGTCTGGGACCCGTTACCCCCACTTCCATCAGACGAAGAGGATGTAGAAATGCAGGAGCAACACGCAGTTCAGCAGCACGGACCGCACACACCACCACACCAGACACTGCCACATGAGCCGCAGCACCATGAGTACCACCAGCATCAGGATTGGCCTGAGTTTTATCAGCAGTTCCAGCAGATGCGTGTTACGCAGGAGCAGCATGGTACGTACATCGACCAGATTAGGACTAGCCAGGACCAGATCCGGGCTAGTCAGGATCAGCTCAGGGCCACTCAGGATCAGCTTAGGCATAGCCAGGAGAGCTTATACCAGGGGGTGAGTGCCGGATTTTCATACCTATTCGGGGAGATGCACCATGCATATCCCGACTACTTTCAGCACCCTCCACAGTTCCCACCATGGAACCCACCTGGTTATGGCGATGCGGGCCCATCCTTCAAGAGAGACGATGATGGTGATGACGAGTAGGAGATGGTGGTGATGTTCGTTAGTTGTTTTTATTATTTCAGTACTTGTCATTTCGCGTGTTCTTTTTGCTTAGTATTTCAAACACCCTCGGACTGTATTTTATTTTCAAAACATTTTACTTTACGTTATGTCTTTGTTTGGATTGATAGTATTTATGTATATTATGGTTGATTTGTGATTTTTCTGTTTCTGTTCTATTTTGGTGCACATGTGACATACTTGCAGGTTTTAGGCTATTGGATTGTGGACCGGAGCACGTGACAGATACAGCTTCGGAAGTCTCGTTGCATCAACATCATCTTGAGGGGAGTATTGTTATCCTTTTCTCTATATTTCGGGTCTCGCATTGGGGACAATGCGAAGTTCAAGTGTGGGGAGGGGGTTAACTTTGTTAACTTTGTTTGTCCTCAATATAAAAAAAATCAGAAAAATCATTCAAAAATACCTGTATTTTGTATATATTTTAGTAAATAAACCGGTTGGTCGTGTTTTAGAAAACTTCGGACTTGACAAAAAACTCGACAAGCAAAATATTTTTGAAAAAGGGAACCGGAAAGCGTGACAAACAAAGAAAGACTTACATGATAGTTTTCACACTTTTACCCATTCCATCCGTTACGTGAGCATATTTGAGCCTATTGTTATATATTTGTTCATTTCGGATATAGGAGTGAGCCGGATGTTATGTGTAATTTAGAACTTGTCACTAGTATGCTTATTAAGACCATGAACTTGTGGATTTGTGTAAAAGTGATAGAGGCACTTAGATTACCCCTTTGTTGTAAACCTTGTTCTTTGTGTTGTGCTTCCCGTTCACCTTATATTACCCTTTAGGATTAACCATGTCGAGCCTTCCCGTTTACCTTTGTTTACCCACATTATCGCCCACTTAGCCAAATTTAGCCTTTATATGTTTTAACCCTTTTTAGTGTTGAAACTCGGACAAAATAGTCATTTAACTAGCATTCATTTCAGTTTATTGTTTAATTAGTTTGCAAAAAAAAAAAAAAAAAAAAACAGAAAATAAAACACCCTAAAATAGGGTGAAGTTGATAAAAATCGAGCAATTTTAAGGCATTTGTATGTAAAGTTGTTTATTTTGTTGCTAGTTAAACGCTACTACCGAGTTTTAACCATTTTCGCCACTTTATATGTCCACTTCCATACCCTACGCCCAAGCCTAACGCTACAACCCGTAAAGACCTCTTGATTTACACTTGTTTGCATGTTAGTTGGTGGAGACGAGATCTTATGACAAGCTTATGATATTGCATATTTCATTGACGAGGCATTGACTGTTTGCACATACACATTTTATGTATGTTTCATAAATAAAACCGAGTGTGTGTGAACATTGTGAGTCGTGTGAAGATTAACATGTTGAGTCAATTAAATGTGAAGTCACGGCTTTTTGGTTGTCACTTTATAATTTCATATGCTTGTTGAGTTTGAGTCTTTTGATGTTGTCTTTCGACAAACCAGCTAACCGTTTATAGTAGTTTTTCAATAAAATAGTGTGTCAACTATCGTTCTTGTTTGTTTCTGTCTTTTATTGCTTTTTAGTTCAGCTTGCTTGAGGACAAGCAAGGTTCAAGTGTGGGGAGATTTGATATTCGCTAATTTACACATATTTTTGTCCCCCGTTTTACCCCTATTTTATGTGTTTTCGGCCGTCAAACCGTCATTCGGATACTTAATTATCTACATTTTTGTTTACAGGCCTAAAACAGCATACCAGACAAGATGATAGCGAAAACGAAGACTTTCCGGACAAAACGACGAAGCTGCGAAACTTCTGTTAGAAAACTGACCTGGGCGTGTGGAACGGTCGTGCCACCTAATGCACGACCGTGCATCTCCGATGATTCATGAATGGCCCGGCAGTGAACGAGGGTGCAACTCCGCGTGCAAGGCATTGAAGGCCAACCCGGGAACGCACGGTCATTCCACATCTTGCACCCCGTGCGGATCCGACGATCCAACAAGACCTCGGAACTGAACGACCAATGCGACCAGGCATGCAACAAGAAACCAGGAACAGAACGGCCGTGCCACATGAGGAACGGTCGTGCCATATCGAATCTGGTCAACGATCTGCTGATGTCACGCAGAATGGTGGACCACCACCAATAATTGCTTAAAGTGCACGGTCGTGCGATCGGAGAACGACCGTGCGACAGCGAAAAAGCATAAAAACAGAACAGAACCATTCTGTTAGTAACTCTGGACATTTTGGGAACGCTTCTGGCGATTTTCAGGCTCCGGATGCTTCTGCTTTCACCCGGATTCAAGCCACATTTTGCCGATAAGCTTCGTTATCTTCCAGATTCTTAATCTTGTGCTTGTTTATGGTTTGGATTTCTAATCTTTCAAGAATTTTGTTAATGTTTCAAGCATTTAGATTAATATTTATGTATTATTGTAGCCTTAGGGCAAAAACACAACAATCCCTTGCTTGATTATAGCCATTAGTATGTTAATCTTCGATTGTAATGACATTTTGAAGTATTTTCTACGATTATCTTTGATGATTAGTTTGCAACCTTGTTATTGATATTGATTTCTTGATTATAAGTAATTGTGTTGGATGATTGGTGCTTGGTTAGTTAAGATAGTTGAAAAATGAAGCTTAATTAATCATGTATTAGTAAACTTTTAATTTGGTTAACTAGTTTAACTTGGTTAAAATGTGGGCACCATGATACTAGAAATGGTTAGTGGTTTAATAAAATATAATTATTGTTAATCAAGAAAGCTTGCCCTCACGGAAGGACTCTAACGGGTTAGATGGTGTTGTTATGAATTCTTGCCATGATTTGTTAGCTTAGTTAGTAGTTTCGGCCAAAATTGCTATTTTGGTGAATTTATGAGCAAGATTTGTAAAATGAACTCGGTTGTGATTTAATCTAGTTTATGCTTGTCTCGGTGGTTGCATTGTGTTTATCGGTGTCGCTTTCCTTGATTAAGTGAGGTTAGAAAACTCCTAACGGATGACTAACTTATTTTTAGGAGATTTTTGTAAACGTTAATCAATTGCACGTTAAAGAACAATTTTAGGTGGTTAAAGTGTGTTTATCATTTTAACTTTCCGAATGATTGTCATGTTAGGATTCCCGAAAGGGATACTAATTGTCTTAAATTGGAAAATTGACCGAATGCTTCTAGTGCCAAAACCGACTTAGTTGACATGCTTTGGTTGTATATTAAGCAAGGCTATTTATATATAATCTACTATGTTTTATAAGTATTTATTTATGCTTACTTTAGTTTAATTAAAACCAAAAACAACTTATGTTTTTACCGGTAATTTACAAAGGTCTAGTATTATTTCTCCGCCCATTTCCGTGGATCGATACTTGGTTCTTACCGATACTTTACTACATATATGACGGGGTACACTTGCCTCTTTCGTGTGTGTTTTGATGTAAAAGTAATAATCACTTTTATAAATTTAAAACCAAATAGTGTGTAATTTCATTGTAAAAATATGTATATATACGCACACGTCAGCTACGTCTAGAAATATCCTTCATTGCCCATTCATGCAGCCTACACCTTCGCTGCATCATCATCCCCTCCAGCTCCAGTATCCTTCGCCTGATCCTTGCCACTGCCACCAGCTTCGATTGCCAGAACCTCGTCAGCCTAATCCTCATCATCCTCCAACTCAGCCAGCCTAGCCTTCCAGCCCTCCATGTCCCAACTGCTCCTATCAAAGGCAGGATCCTGAGCTTCTTGAGCCATCTGTAGCTTGGTCTTGTACATGGCAATGGCAGCAGAGACTTTAGCATCCTGTGTGATCTCGTGCTTCTCATAGTTAGCATTGATCAGGACTTTAGCCGTCTCGGTCTTGGCGTCTTGAAGGGCTTTTTGGAGGTCAGCAATTTTGAGATCCTTGAGCATCGCAACTTGTTGAAGGTCTGCACACTTCTTGTCCAGCTCTTCAACGCTCCCAACATAGTCTTCGATCTCAGCAAATTTCTACAAAGAATACAATGCAAAGATTAAAGTCAAGTGATCCTCAAGTGGATAGGATAACCAAACTGAGTCGGTGATCCTTACATCATTAAAGTACTCGAGGAATTGATGACGGATCAGAGGTAAGCCTTGAAGGTTGTCAGCTTCAGAGGTCTTTCTTTTCTTTCCACCTCTTCCCTTTGAAGTGGTAGCCTTGGGGATTACGACAGAGGGGCTAGCAGCAGACTTTTTCTTTGAGGATCTGACATTGTCAAGATCAGTGACACTGAACTTGGAGGCAGATTTTGAGGATTTACCGGCGCCTACACATTCAAAACAGATAAGTATCCTTATCCTATTTCCATTTAACTATTTATTAAACCTTTTACTATACAAAAAACAGGATACTTACTTGACATAGTGACAGAACCTGAGGATACTTCTTGTGAGTCCTGGATGTTTGTTTTGAATGACCTTGTTGCAGGATCAAGTCTTCTGAAAGCAGCGAGCCTTTCCTTGGTGGCAGGTGATGGTATAAGGTGCGAAACAGAGACAGCTGTACAACAGAAATAAAAGGGTGTAAATGATCCTTATACAAAAACAAGGTTATCTGGTGATCCTTCTCAGGATCCTCTATCCTACCATGGGTGGTCCACTTCCTTTGCAGATCCTTTCCATCTGGGATAGAATCCCTTCTGACAATGAAGAATCGCCGTTTCCAGTTTGTATCATTCTTAGTGGCTTTGAAGATGGGATGTTCTTCACCGGGCTTACGCTTGAATAGATGTCGGTGGGATCCAAATGTTGTGAAGTGGTACATCTCTGCCAATTCCGACATTCCTAGAGCAATTCCTTCTTGCTCAATGATCCTCTCAAGGGTATATAAGACCCTCCAGGTCATTGGCATAGCTTGAATATAGGAGATGCCGGTGAGGGAGAAGAAGGACTCGGTGAATTCAGGGAAAGGATACGAGTATCCTATTGTGAAAGGAGTGACCGGAAAAGCTACCCAAGTTTCAGAAATGTAATCACTTAGAATGGTGGGATAAAACAGTTTGAAATAGGTGTTCGCCGGAAAACAATGCCGGATTCTGTCTATTTGTGGATCGGTGAAGCAGCACCTTTCATTCGCCGAATCTTTGATGATCCCCTAGCTCTTAAGAGGACTGTCCTTCTTGTGATCCTTAGCAGGAGAGGATCTTAACATCATCTTGATTATGAAGAAGGTGAAGAAAGAAGGAGCAGAGAAAGAAGGAGCAGAGAAAGAAAACGTAAAGGAAGAAGAGGAAGAGAGATACCTGTTTGATCTTCGGATATGAATTTAAAGGGAGTTTCTCTTGAATTTAAATGCGGATTGATCCCTATCTCTAACTCCTATTTATAATGATGATTTTGCAGGATAGTCACTTCAGTGACGTCATGTTCGTAACGGCTAGTCCGATTACAACGGCTAATTATCCGTTGGTTGATTGCGGATAAGAACAAAATACAACTCGTTTATTTACATAGTTACTCCTTATATTTTGGGGGCAATTGTTAGGGGAGGATTTCTCAATGACCTGTGATCCTCAATTACTGTTGGGTTTGGTGATCCTCACTTCTGTTTGAGTTAGTGATCCTCAGAAGTGCTTCAGGATCAGGATCATGGATCATCTTAAGGATCCTTATACTAACGATTGTCTACTTTGAATATGGTATTGTTTTGTAGGAGTACCAGCTTGGACTTGGTCTTGGCGACATTCCTGGAGCATATTCCATGTTTATTCCACACGTGCTTAGCTAAAAGTGGACGTTATGGAGTCGTGGAGGACTTGCACCATTTGCGGAATGTTAGTTAGTGTAGATATTTTCCATTCTTAAAGGGGTAGCGAGCTAATTAGAAAACACTTGGCTATTTTTGGCTACACACACACTCGTACAACTGCTCTCACCTGTTTTCATTAATTCACTTAGCGATTATACACTTTTTACACAATACACTATAGTGATCCTTGTACCTAGCTCGCTATCATCCAAAGTTGTAATACATTCATTGTTTAATTTGAGTTGGTGATCGGTAGTTTCCATCACCCGAGGTTTTTTATGCCGGAGATCATTCATTGATCAAGGGCTTTTTCCTCGTATAAATCTTTGTGTCACTTGTTCATTTCATTTCTGAGTGATCCCTATTGTTGTTCATCAATTCAAGCATCATACCTCACAACAGAAAGTTTGGTTGCATTGTCATTGCTTGATTTTTGACCAAAACAAATAGTATGTGTCTCAAAGTAATGTCTAAGTTTAGTGGAAGCCATAATCAAAGCAAGAATTAATTTCTCTAAGTGAGAATACCTGGTTTCGGCATCAAGAAGGCTTTTACTTACATAGTACACTGGATGTTATTGGCCTTCGTGATCCTTAACTAAGACATCACTTACTGCCTTACCTGATACAGCTAGGTACAAGGATAATGGTTCACCATCTTCTGGTTTCATCAGGGCTGGTGCTGAGGATAGGTAATCCTTAAGAGCCTTAAGAGCGGCTTCATACTTTTGAGTCCACTCAAACTTCTTATTCTTCCTCAGTATGTCGTAAAAATCCTTGCACTTTTCTGAAGACTTTGAGATGAATCTGTTCATTGCTGCAATCCTTCCTGTTAATCTTTGAACATCCTTTGCATTGGTTAGGGACTTGATGCTCACTATTGCTTTGATATGTTCAGGACTAGCTTCAATCCCCTTTTTGGTCACCATGTATCCTAGGAACTTCCCAGCGTTGACACCGAAGTGACATTTTTGAAGGATTCAGCTTCATGTTGTATTGATCAAGGATGTTGAATGCCACTTCGAGATCCTTAAGATGATCCTCAGCCTTCTTGGACTTCACTACCATGTCATCAATGTACACTTCCATAGTGTTTCCAAGTTGCTCTTTGAACATCATATTCACTAGTCTTTGATAAGTGGCACCTGCATTTCTCAATCCAAAAGGCATAGCAATATAACAGTATATGCCTGTTGGTGTCATGAATGTTGTATCCTCCTGATCAGATGGTTCCATTTGGATTTGTTGAAATCCATATGAAGCATCCATGAAAATGAGCAATTCATGACCCGCTGTTGCATCCACCATAGAGTCAATGTGTGGTAAAGGGAAAAGATCCTTGGGACATGCTTTATTTAAATCAGTGAAATCAACACATACCCTCCACTTTCCATTTTTCTTTTGAACAACTACCACATTGGTTAACCATTTTGGATACTTAACTTCTCTAATCATACTTGCCTTTAACTGTTTATCCACCTCTTCTTGGATAATGGCATTTCTTTCAGGTGCAAACTTCCCCTTTTTTTTGATGAATTGGCCTGAAAGATTTAACAATGCCAAGTTTGTGAGTAATAATATCTTTGGATATACCTGTCATATCCTCATGCTTCCAAGCGAAGGTAGATTTTCTCCTTTTGGTGAAGGATACCAGATCCTGCTCAATACTGTCAAGGATCCCGGATCCTATAAAATTTTGGATTCAGGATCCTCAGTGTCCAGTGTTATCTGCTTGATGTCCTACTCTCTTGCCTCCATGACATCTCTTGGATGACACTTTAATTGCTATATTGCCCTGGGTTTTGACGCTGGCTTCATGGAGGAGCTATAACAGTTCTTGGCCTCCTGTTGATCACTTTCGATCTTTACTACTCCCCATGGAGTTGGTAGCTTCACACATTGCTGGTATGTAGACGACACAACTTTCATATCATGTATCCATGGCCTGCCAAGGATCACATTGCAACAAGACAAACAGTCAATAACACAAAATTTTTGTACAGAGTTTACCCTCCGATATATATTGGGAGTTTGATGTCCCCCAGCGTATTCTTTGTCTCTCTGCTGAATCCTACTAGGACAGATGATCTTGGAACTATTTCTTACTCTGGGATATTCATCCTTTTGAGGACATCCAATTGTATTATGTTCACTGAGCTCCCACCATCAATTAGGATCCTACGAACAAAATGGTTAGAAATAAACAAAGTAATGACTAAACCGTTGTGATGAGGATCCTGGATGTCAACACGGTCATCCTCATCAAAGGATATGATTTTTTGTTGAGTTAGGATTGAAGTTCGGATAGGCCTTTCTCCATTTTCCAGCTTAGTCTCCTTTCTTTTAGCTGCAGAGAACGATGTTCCACATATATCAGAACCTCCGGAAATGAAGTTGATGATTTGAGCATCTGCAGGTGGAGCAGGGGCTCTTTCTGGCAGTTTGTCAGGATCCTAGATCCTTGACTTCTTCCTTCCCAACAACTCTTTTTAATGACCCTTGCTTAGGAGATAGCCAGTTTCTTTCCTTAGTGCAATGCACTCATCAGTGAGGTGGCCAAAGTCTTCATGAAATGCACACCATTTTGACTTATCCTTATATGATGTAGGCTTTTCATTCCTCTTAGGCCATCTAGCTTTTTCACCTAAATTCTATAAAGCAAGCATCAATTCATTATTGTCAACAGAAAAACAATATTTAGATATGTGAGGATATTCTTCCTCATCTTCTTCTTGTCCAACAGAGTGAAAATTCTGATTATCCTGTTTGGAGTATTGCTTGGATTGGTTATTCTTAAAATATGATCCTTGCTTCTCCTGTTTAGATGATCCAGATATTCTATCCTGGATTCTTTTGTCATCCTCTAGGCGGATGAACCTTAGAGCCCTGTTTCTTACTTCATCCAAGTTCCTGCATGGTGTCATTACAAGATCATCATAGAAAGGAGAATCTTTTTGTAATCCCAATTTAAAGGCTTCTACAGTAGTGACTATATCTAAGTTAGGGATTTCTAGGGATTTTCTACCAAATTTGGTAACATAGTCTCTAAGTGATTCATCACGTCCTTGAGTGATCCTATACAAGTCACTCGTTAACCTTTTAAATGTTCTACTACATGAGAATTGATTATTAAATAAATTAACTAAGTGAGAGAATGAAGTTATAGAGTAGGGAGGAAGACTTAGCAGCCATTTCAATGATGATCTAGTAAGTGTAGATCCAAAGCCTTTGCATAAACAGTCTTCTTTTAGTCGCCTTCGCTAACCAAACTCTTGAAGTTGTTTTGATAACTCTTGCATTTTCGACGGTGCAAGACGATAAGGCGCCTTCGCAACCGGGTTGGCATTGGGTACAAGGTCAATATGAAACTCGACTTGATGAACTGGAGGCAAACCAGGCAGTTCATTGGGAAACACCTCTGGATACTCCCGAACAATCAGAATATCCTGAATACTCTTGCTCTCGCCTTTCTCCTCGGTGATATGTGCCAGGAAAGCGACATATCCTTTTCGCAAATAACTTTGAGCCTTTGTACACGACATAAGCTTCAAACCACCTGATGGCTTCTCTCCACGAACTTCCAGAATATCGCCAGACGGAAGAGGAATACGAACAATCTTATCGAAACAAACCACCTCAGCATGATGTTTGGTTAGCCAATCCATTCCCATGATAATATCGAAACTCCCAAGTTGCATCGGCGTGAGGTCGACAATTAGGAAAAACAAGAGAGGTTTTGAAAATATCGACGAAATATAAGGAAGGCAATCATTTGTTCGTTACCTCGAACAAACAAACAACATGCAGTGACTAATCAAAGTAATGAATCGAAATAATGTATCGCGAAGACATGCTCGCCTATAAGTGAACACTCACCCCAAGAGTTCCCAGGTAAGAGTGACAGGTCCGATTATGTGAATTTGTACGAACACTCTAGCCTTAGACAGAAAACTCAGGGTACAGGCATTCACTCTTCCAATTTGCACGTGTTCACATTATTTAGACCCAAACTTTGACGAGATTTTGAAAACTCAGAAGGCACTAAGCCAAAAACGAATCAAAATGGGAGGGTTCAAAACCTAGTAATCAATCATCCTAGAACGGACGATTAATTTTTGAAGCAGATTCGGATTTCGTTTTTTTTTTTTAATCCTAAACGCAAATCAACTTGCGTTGGGGTCCTAGAAAGTTATAGTCTAGGTCGAAATTTTTACTAATAACCTAATTCTCTATAACCATTGGCTCTGATACCAACTCTTCTGTCACACCCCGACCACTTAAAACGACAAATCGTGGCGGAAACGCCGGGGAGTGTTGTAACAAAATTATTGTTTCAAACCATGGATACGAAGAGTTTCATTTCATTAAATATTAAACATTGTTTTAAAGTTAAACAAGCAAATCAAACATAGACTAATATCTTTATTAAATCACTAAGGCCTCGTCCGGTCCTAAGTGAGCATGCTTCCTATTCGCAATCAACACTAAGCAACTTCACCTGAAACATATGTAAAAACAAAGTCAGCAAAGAAATGTTGGCGAGTACATAGGTTTTGTGAGAGTGTCAGATTCATGGCTCGTTTATACGTTGGAATAAATTGTGCAACCTTGTTAATTGTCATTAAAAAACCTTGTTTTATAAAATGTTTGTATCGTAAAATGAATAACCGAATCAAAATAGTTTGGTTATAATTTATAAACCTCGAAGCCATGAATCATTACCCAAAACATTTTTTTTTCGTAAACCAAATCGTAAATCATTTTCGTAATAAAATTCGTATAGTTTATATCGTTTCGAAAACCTCGTTTTTGTGACATCGCTTCCAATTGTTTACCCAGATCGTTTAATTCGTTAAACATCTCTTTAGTCGTTTAAATCATTCTCGTTTTAGATCGTGAAACTACTATTGGTCGTCTCGCTAATAACATTCAAACCTGTGTGACTCGTTTATTGTTCAACTCGTTTTCGCATTAACAAACTTCCAAAGGGTAAGTTAACAATCATCAGATTCGGTCGTTACCCACCTAACCCACACATAACCATGGGTCCGGTCTGATAACGGGATTTGTCGGATCCTATGGTACCATAACCTAATACTGGTCGGTTTGGCCGAAATTAATGAATGTCATTTGTTATGTAATTACAACCAACAAGCTCGTTCACATTATCGAAATCGTTATTAGTTTGATATAAACCATCTTACTCGTTGTGAAACCATCGTTAAAACATCGAAATCGTTTTGATACATATGAATCACCCCAAAACAATTGAAAACAGTAAAATAGGGGAACTATGTACTCACCTTTGGGTGCGTTTTTATATGCTAACACAATCCCTCAAATTATTTATTTATCCTAAATTAAATAAGAATGATTTAATAAACAAAATTCATAAAAATGACGAAGTTTCTCCGATACTTAGAATTTTCACATAACTTTGAGATTCCTCGAAAAGTTATTATTTTTGATTATTTTGGCATATTCGCGTATATGTACTCAAGCGTAAAACAAATAATCTTGTTAAGTATTATCATGTCATCATACACATATTATAAAACACATAGCACATTGTAACACATAAAATTTACTCATGACACTACAAGAAAACTGGGTTTTTAGTACACGCAAAAGCGTCCTAAAATGCTATTTTATAGGACATTTCATTTAACAGGACCAACGGTAAAAGCGTTTCATGTAAAGGGGTCGTAATAAGTCTCGGAACTAAAAAAGCGTCCTAACATCTCAAATAAGATTATGAAACCAATTTTCTGGTCGCGTAATATGTCTTTGAACAACCAAAATAGTGTCCTAATAAAAACATATTAGGACACTTTTACGATGTTCTAACATATGCTTACATACTTTTAATCTTTTGATACACTTACAAGCGTCCTTAGAAATTAATTGATAGGACCTTTACGATGTAACATTATAGCTAATATAGTACCAAGAAAAGGGTCCTAATATACCAAATAAGATTATAAAACCAATTTTATGGTTGCATAATATGTCTATAGACAACTTAAATAGCGTCCTAAAAAAAACATATTAGGACACTTTTACAATGTTCTAATATGTGATTACCTACTTTTAATCTTTTGATACACTTACAAGCGTCCTTAGAAATTAATTGATAGGACCCTTACGATGTAACATTATAACTAATTTAGTACCAAGAAAAGGGTCCTAATATACCAAATAAGATTATGAAACCAATTTTATGGTCGCATAATGTGTCTATAGACAACTTAAATAGTGTCCTAAAAAGAACATATTAAGACACTTTTACAATGTTCTAATATGTGATTACCCACTTTTAATCTTTTGATACACATACAAGCGTCCTTAAAAATTAATTTATAGGACCCTTATGATGTAACGTTATAGCTACTTTAAATATCAAGAAAATGGTCCTAATATCCCAAATAAGATTATAAAACCAATTTTATAAACTGGCCATCAACATATAACATCCTAATAGTTATTGTATAAAATCAACTAATGAAAGAAATAAAACTTCATTATATTTCAAAAAAAACATGTTCATAACAAAAACATTAACCATAAATAAGTTATAACATTATCTAACATAAAGTCTTAACATTTAACAAAGAAATTAATAACAATTAAAGAAATAAGAAGCATAAAATCTTGAGTCATCATGCGTCCTCAATCCTCATGGACTACCTACAAATAAACCATCCATGTATAAGCATTAAGTTCCATGATATTAAAATTATTTGTATCACAAATTTAACAAATACATACCGAGATGAATGGACAGGGCCATGCGATGGGTGCACTAATACAATCTTGAATTGTAGAAAATAAACCATATGGTCTTACCAAGTTTTCATCTTTTTTTATTGGTACTTGAACGTTTACCTCACACCATCTGGTCCAATCTCTGTACCACCAACTAGATCATTTGGGTCCAAGCTCTGGACCCTTCCTCTTGCTACAATCTCGGTAGAGTTTAGAATGCTTTTGAGGAAAACTTCATCTTCGACCTAGATTTTAGTTTTCAACAAATATTTATTAAACTCTAGTCATAATAGTGCAAAAAATCATTTTACAAAAAAATTAATAAAGTTTTATACTAGTAGGCTAACATTTTTATAGAAAAATTAAGGAAAATTGGTTTTTAAAGATTTTTATAGAAAAATACCCGTAAACGTTGATGTCCATTGGTTACATTGGGGAAATGTTGTGATGCAAGAGGTTGAACACTTGAACCACCCCTTGACCCTTCCATCTCTGATACTTGGGCTCGTAACTGGACCACAGTACTAGTAAGTTCTTCACATTGAGACTTCAATTGGATGTTTTCTCTATGACATGCTGAACGACTTGGTATTACACCCCAAACATCAGCAGCACGAACACCCAGACCATACATAACCGCATCACCATTTCGATCATTACCCATTACTTTAGAAAAAACATCATCTAGTCCAGGCTTAAGGCTTATCGATCGAGCCCTCAGGAAGATTAGAACTAAGTTGTTGTATCTGTGCCTATATTAGACATAGTAACAAAAATAAGGTATGTATTTTTAAGAGCATCAAGAACACATAGAAAAAATATGTGTATGAATATATAAGCATATTATTTACAATTGCATTTGAAGCTTCCAAATTTTTAGTAGTTCCATCTTTGGAGAAACATGCACGAAACATTTCCAGTCGACTTGAATCTTGTCCCTTAGATGCATGTTTGAATAAAAAGAAAATAAGTATTAACAATGGATATCGACATGCTACATTAACAATTGCACTATCTCATACAATCACCTTTAGCTCTTCGCGGACTCAAGCATAACTTTTTTTACCCATTACTTGAACCATCTTCTTCTTTGCCCGATTCGCCTTGTTTTTTTCACTTACGAGCTTCAGTAGACAAGTGAAATTTCAGAATGGGAAATAAACTAATGTTATTTAAAGTGGTAGGCTATTTCATACCTTAGACTTTTCTTTATTCCAATACTTCACAAGTTTCTTCCATTGTTTTTTTGCACTTGTTTTGGCCTAGAACTCATTTGTTCCTTCAGTGACAAAGACGGATCATGGTATAGTTCCTTAACTCTTGCCCTCCAGTTCTTCACCTTCCGCCTAAATGATTGCAATATCCAGCCTTTAGCAGCTTCAGGAATATCAAATTTTGTCTACAAATGAAACAGGTTACATGAGAAAACAAATACTTAAGTCATTAACAAACATATTTTTAATTATGTACCTTTAAGAGTGCAAGCAACGCTTCTTTTTTGGCGGCCTTAACTTTATTCCATGGTTTATAAATCGGACAATACTTTCCACTCCTTGAAAGGGTTCCCATGAAATGGGTCAGTTGACTACTTTTGTCATTAATAGGTTGTCCGTGTTCATTAACTAAAATAGGAATTCTATCCCCTTTTTCTTGGGCCCAAACCTTTGGCATACGCGTTGGTCCTCTCACTCTTTTACGTACATTCTGAACTACAAAAAGTGAACATGATGTACATATATACATTAAAAAATACTAAATATATGATTTAACCAAAAAATAAGCAATCAAGTAGATAGAATAAACCTGCTTCATTTTCTTGTTGTGAACCTTCATGCTCTTCTTCATTTTCTTGATCTTCACATTCTTTTTCAACCAGTTCATCGTTCTGATTTTCTAAATCATTCACTTGTTCTAAGTCTTCCATGTCTTTACCTCCATCATCTTTAAAACTATCTTGTTCTTCATAAGCTTCATTCATATCTATATCTTCAATATCATCAAATTCAACATCATCTTGTTCTTCATTGATATCTATAGTTACAAAAAAGGTAAGCATAAAAAACAGTTAATTGAATCTAGACTTAATATTAAGTAAATATCATAAATAAAATATTTGAAAAACAAATATAGGTACCATGAAATCTCATGTCACGCTCCCCGTGGTCATCATCGTTGTCAACTGCAGATAACTTTCTCTTAGCTACAGTTGATCTCCCACTTGTATCAATTACTTGTCCCGTTTGCATATGAGATTCTGAAGATGTTAGCACACAGGAGACAGTCGGAGCAATGAATCGTTTCTGTGCTAAATTAGTATATCTTTTCAGGGACTACGGAGCAATGTATATTGGACGTTGTTTCTGTAAGTCGAATTGTTAGAGAAGAAACCGAAAGAAATTATATTATCCGTATTTGATATTAGTACCTTTTTAGAGATTTTTGTAGCAGCTTCTTGATAATCTTGCTCAACGTCAATATCAGAACCAGGCATATACTCTACATCTATATCTTTCTTGCTGGTATCCATTGATTTGTTTTTCTTTTTCTTTGTTTTGTCACTCTCTGCTAGACTTGTCAAAGATTTAGCAATATTTTTCACTCCCAAAGCTTGTAATTTTTTTTGGTTCTCTTGAATCCTTGACATTCTACTCCTTTCATAAGCATTCATACGTCTTTTGGAGCTTTGTCCTTGCATACTTTTATCTTCCATTACTGGTGTATACAAAAAAGAAAAATCTTATTAAATCATTCATAAAAGGCTCAAATAAATAAGAAAAATAAAAAATAAAGATTTATAAAAGGAAAATCAAACTTAGCTGGTGAATTTTAGGGCAAATTTTATCAAGTATTTCATTTGTGCATTTCTTTTCTAAACGCTACTCTGCTCTCACTCAGGAAACATCTTAACCCTATTTTTCAAGCATTTCATCTTCCAGTTATTTCTGTGTAGATTCAATCATTGAATCAATCTATGTAGATTCGATCTCTCTGAAATTCCTTATTTGTTCATCTCAATTATCATATCAAAACTTCACAAATCGATTATATAACTTTTAGTTTACACTTGATTTCGTTATCCATCGATTGGTGTATAGTTCATCTATCTCAGACCTGAATTTGGGGATTTGAAGAAGGAAAAGCAAGCAAGCACATCTGATTTCGATTTTTTAGAGGTTTTGAAAGAAGTACACCTGATCAGCAATCTCTCATATTGCCATAGATACAGGTTCGTATATGTGATCCAACTTCTATCGTTTTCGTGATTGCTACTATTACATTCATCAATTAGATTGTTAATTGAGGTATTGTCAGTTTGGCTTATGATATCTAGGGTTTAGTTTTCATTTAGTGATGAACAAGTGTGATGGATATCTGAGTCAGTGGTTATTGTTATTGTGTATAAATTTAGGGCTTCTGGTGTGTAATGTGTTATACGAGTATGTTGACTTCCATGTGCTGCGCTCTAGAGTTTTGGCACTGTAATTGCTATAAATTATGTTAGTATTAGATGTTAAGTTGATTAACTGATCAGACAATTAGAGGTATGCCTTATGATGGTCTTGTTTTGATAACAATTTGAAGATTTATTTCTACATTTTGTATTAAAGGAGCTGACGTTTGCGCGCGCTGCGGCGGGATGTTAGTTATAATGTTGAAAATGAAAAAAAAATGAGTAAATAACTAACAAACAAATCGGTAAATAAAAATTTTAATCAGCAACTAAGGTGCATAAGTTGCAAATACCTTGTAATTTGTAATTTCTCAGTTGCTAACTTGAAATCAATTGGTTTAAACTGTTAGCTAGAATATACCAAAATAAAGTTAGGCTAATAAAAAGAGTCGGCCTTGTGAAGAAAATAACAGCAGTCTCGTGGAAGTTGATGGAATAAATGAGTTCCACATAAAGTGGGTTATTTTATGTGGAAGCTGGTTTTGTATTTTATAGCGACAAAGGCCGCTTTGACATCTCGTGGGGTTTCGTGAATGGATACGTGATGCAGTATTTGCGGGTATGGGGAAGAGACCTTGACCGCATTGTCGTCTCGTGCGTCATGGTTAGAGCAGTGTGGTGGCATCTTTGTGTTTGGATGAAAATTCTTGTAAATACCTGAGCCGTGTTGTTTTGGGCTTTGATGGATGATTTGCATAGCATTAAGGGTTCGGCTACATGGAAAAAGTTTATGGATTTATCTTTGCTGCAGCCTTATGGAGAATTTAGAAGGCTCGAAATGGATTGGTTTTTGAAGAAGTGCCCTTTACAGTCACAAAAATCGTGGAAGAAATTAAAGAGAATCCTTTGAGTGATCGAACCCCTTTCATTGAGGTCGAATGGGAGAGATGACGTGCTTTTAGTATTCACGATACAATATTATAATTTACTTCTGTTTTTGGGATTTTCAGTCTCTTTCTGCCCCTTGTTCTATTTTTTCCGTTATTCCAAAAAAAAAAGCAGTCTAATATGCTTTCTTAAAGATACACCCCAATCTCAATTAAACTTGCAAATGAATGTAATTAATTGCAACCCAGATGAAGTTCGTAACTAATGGCCCAACAGTATTCAATTTAACATGTATTCCAACTTGATGGCCCAATTTAATTTCGTTAATCAATTCTTATTTAAATTTCCAGTGCACAATATCCATAATCATCATCCATCTAAGAATATACATCTTTTTAAAAAGAAATTCGAAACAGGTCAAATATCAATCTAACACATGCTAAAACATAAAATTGTTCAATTAAATCTATATAAATATGAAAATCACATTGCAAGATATAAAAGTAGAAGCATTAACTTCAATTTTCAGTACATAGTCATACTTGTTTTTTTATCTCTCTAGTTTGAATTTGTTGTGTTGGTTTTGATTTCATCTCAGATGAGACGGCTTCGAGCAAATCTTGGCGTTATTTCAAGAGCAGATGGGTATGGTTTCAGTGTTTAACATTAGTACATGTAACACGTTTACACAAGATTAACGATTTGGTAAATCTCAAATGTGTGTTGGCTGATTTTTCTTAATTTTAGTGGTGGTGGGTCAACAGCTTTTGAGATGGGGAACATCAAAGGACTTTATGTAAACCTAGGGTATGTGTCGGGTCGGTTTGAACGGTACGGGTTACGGGTCGGGTCGGCAAGGGACGATGGAGGTCGGCGGCTTTTTATATACCCGTGGATATAGAAACATTGCCCCACTTTAATTTTGCAAAGCACCCTATACATTTACCTATTTGATGGTGTTTTATCTATGATTCTTATGCAATTACAATTGTTATTTAATTACTCAATGTTTTGATTAATAGTGTAAAATTGCGGGAACGACAAATATGACAGGGGCGGGAGAAAGGATTGATTAGCATTTACATAGTTGAACATGCTGCGTTGCTGACTTAAAGGTATGATAATTGATAAAGAAAATTAACTTTTTAACCCACCAACAGTGCTTGTGTTTTGTTTTGTTTTGTTATATTAATATCTAACTTCGTTACAAACCATATCATACAGTGCTAAGCATTCCAGAAGTTTTACACTCTATACACCAGTCGTCAACATTACTTGCTCAAAGAACAACACTCGCAGTATGACTCCTTTTATGTAAGTTGAAAAGTTTTATAAAAAAGTGGAAGAACAAGATAACAATGCGAGATTTTATGAACCAGTGTATCGGCTAGAAGGTAATTTCGATTGGAATATGGTAGTGATTTTAATTGGATTAGATGATTTTTAATCTAAATTCTTACCCCATTAACATCATTGAAATTCAATATCAATAGCAACCGAATGAGATAATAACGAAAACAACAATCAGTGAGTTACCTCAAGTGGAAATCGGTGAGAGTTCAAAGCGTACTGCCGTCTATAATCACGCGTCGTGCCACCAGACTTCTTCGCAGCAAACAAGCAGGTTAACGAAGAGTGAAGGGGAGGTGAGAAGGAACTGTGTGTGAGGGTTTTTGTGAGAACGTGGCAGAGTGGGGGATTTACGGATTGATTTAGAGTGATGAGCGAAATTCAAAGCTTGATTTGGTTCGTTTGACTTTAGATTGAAAATTATGCGTTTTAATTTTATATATATTTAGTCACCTATATCTTTCCTATAATTCTTTGTTTCCTCATATACAAGATCCTTTGATGTCGTTTTAAATGGATCGGATATTGTATTTTGAAAAAAACTAGTGGGGGTGACTTAAGCTGATGTAAAATCGTGTTTGTGAGTTGTACCAACTGCATTGAAAGATGTACTTTTTATTTTAATGTTTTTGCTATAGTGACTTGTACAATGTGTTTTGAAAGTTGTATTTTCATAGGGGTATGGATGACATTTTACTCAAACTAGTATTAAGCACCCCTTGCGTTACGGCAGGGGCGAGCACTAATGTCACATTACTGCCAGCGACCTCCGACACTGAAGTTAGGGCGTGTTAATGCAAAGAAATTAAATCGAAAGTAAAACATAGAATAAAATAACTAAGTTGATCTAGGACTCGCACGTTAAGATGAACCCGCGTCTATTTTTTCCCGTTTGACAGGTTCATCGTAATCTGTATATATATTATATATCATTACCACTATACAAATCATAATGCATATATTACAACAACCGTTGCATCAATATGGTGCAAATTATATTTATATAAGATTTTGGCTAAATTAATTATATTATTATAAATAATAATAATTTACAAATAAAACAATATAAATTTGAATAGATCAAACTGATTGAACATGGTAAGATAATGAAACCATTATTTGATTAGGGCACAACCACTTAAACACAATTTACAATCATAAATGCATACAAAACAGGTTGAACATGGTAAGCTAATGAAACCACTATTTGATTAAGGTACAACCACTTAAGCACAATTTACAACCAAACATGCATACAAATTATTTGATTAAGGTACAAACATTTAAGCATAATTTACAACCAAAGATGCATACTATTTGATTAAGGGGAGTGGGGGTGGTTACAAGTGATGGAATCCCATCACTCACAAACATCCAATCATGTTCCGCCATGTCAGCAACCACTATTCTATCACTCACAAGCATTTTTTAGTGGCGGTGGTCATCACTAGTGATGGAATTCCAACGTACAAGCATTAATACACAACGTACAAGTCATACACATACAATCAATTTTTTACAACGCGTGATATGTTCAACGCGTTCTTTTTTTCACGAGTGATGGGAGTGGTGGCAGCGGTGTTCCAAAAAAAACGAGTGATAGAATTCTATCATGCTCCCACCCCTACTCCCCTAAGGTACCATTAAGACGATCTCGTTTATCTCTATCCTACGATCTAAGTTCCATAAAAAACGGAATATGGTCAATTTATTATTATTACATTGCGGTTCAGATCTATTATTGTCTATTGTGATCCATAAGGCCCAATATAGTCCATTAAGAAATTTTGATCTACTATTGTCCTTGTGATCCACTAAGGCCCAATATGGTTCATTAAGACATATATGATTCACTATTGGCCAATGTGACATATCAAATCCCAATAAGGACCATTAAGACACATACGATCCACTATTGTCCATTGTGCTTCATTTAGGCCCAATATGGTCCATTAAGACATGTGTGATCTACTATTGTCCATTATGATCCATTAAGGCCCAATATGGTTCATTAACATATCTATGAATAACCTTTAGCCACACATTTTTATAAACGTGTGGTAGGGCGGTTTTGCCAAAAGTGTGGCCGTAGCCCCTTTTTTCACGTAGTGCCGGTTCAACCGCCCGATAAAACCTGGTTCAACCGGTTAAACCATTTTAGAACCCAACCCGATAGATGTTTCAGTTAAATCTAGTCATGTGCCTTGCACATGAGGGCATTTTTTGTCAATTCACTTGAATGGAAAGAAGAAGTTAGCGTATCATGGTATCGTCCTTATTACGTGTTGGCAAATTTGGAAGGCTAGGAATGAGCTAGTGTTTGCGGGGAAGCATCCGAAGGTTAAGGAGGTGTTTAGTGCGATCAAGTCTATCGGGTATCTTTGGTTTAGGAATAGGTCGAAGTATTTAGACGTTTCATGGGTCGAGTGGTGTAAATTTGTATAGTGTTTTCTTGTTCTTTGTAGTTGGTTTGGCCGCCCGGTTGTTTTTCGGGCTGGCTTTGTTTTAATGAAGTTCTTAAAAAAAACAAAAGTTTTAAAAAATAAAAAGATTATATATACGTACATAAATAAACAAACCTTCCATGTTTGCACTTTTAAAAAAACCTAAATTAATGTATTAGGTCTTTTGACTTTTTGTATTCATGTTCAATTCATTGGTTCCCTTTCCTTGCTTTCCCTGTCCATCGAAGAAACAAAAGCAGAACCATACCATTACTCCAAAATCAACAGCTCCTTCGTCATCGTGACCTCCACCGTCGTCCAACTCTGGCAGCCACCGCCCACCTGCCCTTGAATTCTCTCACTCTCAGGTGTTTTTTCTATAACTTTTTCACTCAGTTTGCTAAAATTTTTGTTTGATTTGTTGATTATTATGTGTAAATTCTTGAAAGTTGCTATATGATTGAGATATGATATAAATTCTTCATTATCTTCGTTAGGGTTTGAATGCTATCCAGATAATGCTTTCATTGCATAATTTATCAATACTAAATTTATCTTCATCAATGTAAGTATCTAAATAGGCAAAACAGTTGGATGTTGTTGGGCTGAATGCTTTTCAGATAATGTTATCACTGCATAATTTATCAATAAATTAAGTTAAAAATAGGAATCGGTATTCACATATTAACACATGGCGAAGGGCTACAGATCGTACCATATTCTGGTTTGTCCCTTAAAGTTGCTGTTTGAAACCCCAACATTCCCTAACACAACTGATGCAAACAACGACTTTGATTAAATCGCTGATTAGGTTCCAATTAACTTTATCACTGCAATTTATTTATCAATAAATTGTCACGTGAAGGATTCAATTAACTTTTTTAAAGGTGTGTGAAACTTTTTTTTAAAGGTTTATGTTGTGTGTAAAACTGTCACAAAGAAATTAAAACCAATGCCACATGCTACTATTGCATTTAAATTTTGTAGTGTAAATGCCTACTACTATATTCTGCATGTTGGTTTAGGCCCAGTTTACACACACAAACAAACATTAGAGAAACTCAAACTCTTGTGATATTAAGCTCTCAAATATGGAAGGATAAACTCGTTGTACGAGAGAGTCAAAAAGAAAGATGAAAGGCTTAATATTATTGAATAAATAATGGCTAAATAACCGGTACACACCGTGACCCACTCTTCTACTTAATTCGCCTCCATAATAATTAGAAGTGGTAAAATGGGTGGATTGGGTAGGTTTGGGTAATGGGTTAGGATGGGTATGAGTTAGGATGAGTTTTTTAAGAAAAAGGTCAAGATGGGTTTAGGTCACAATGGGTTTCGGTCATGATAGGCTAAAAATAAAAAAAAAATTAAATATTAAAAAATTAAAAAAAATCAGAATTTTTTTTTAAATTCAAAAAACATCAAAAGCATAAAAAACTACCAAACAATCCAATAAAAACTCACCTTCTTATGCCCTTTAAGTTGTGTCAACATCCCAAAGCCACCAGTACACCATGAATGCATATGATATACCTACACCTCTCCCCAAAACTACAAGTCCCCTGTATCCAAAAATTACAAACCTTATCTTTCTTAACACCAACACCAATACCAACACCAGTACCACCACCTCTACTGTTAACATTATTATTATTGTTCATATCACTAGTATGTGTATGACATGAAGTGAAAATGAAGTTGAATATCTAAGGCAATCAACAAGTAGTTGTTTTATTCAGACTTATTATTCTTTCCACAATATGCACAATTTACAAATTGTTTTCCAAAAGGATTTACATTCTCTTTTCAAGACATATGAAATCATGAACTAACAAACAACATAAAAGAGAGGCATCTGACCCATCATTTCAGTTGGAATTTACGTTGCGATCGAACTTTCTGTGCGAACACAAAGGTACTTTCTGTCGGCACTTTGGACTTCTAGTAGAAACGAGAGAAATGGTCTCACCAGATGTAGGACTCTAAAACCACCTCCCATTTTAGCGAATCAAAACTGCATTTGTTCACCCGTTCCGACCCGGACCCGTTTCGACCCGAACCAAAACAACCCTTTTTATAGTTGATTAAATCTTCTCTGATAGTTTGGTTAATTAGTAATTTAAGTGTTATAAATTAAAAGGTAGTGTGCTTAATTGCTAATTTAAGTGTTATAGTTGTGTTAAACAAATTTTTAGTTTACTTGAGGCCACCAAATACATTCTTTAATTACTTATGAATTGGGTGCATGTATATGACTTATGAAATTACTAATTGTTTGTTTAATCCAGTTTTAAGATGGATACGAGTTGGATGTCTTTACCAAGAGCTACTACTGAATATGAAAATGGTCTTGACAAATTTCTTGATTTTATCTTTTCTACCGAGGGTAAAAATGGTCAAATATCATGTCCATGCATTGATTGCAGTAATCAAATATGGGTTGATCGGGAGGAGGCTAGAACGCATCTCCAATGTGTCGGGTTTATTAAAGGCTACAGAATAGCACCTTTTATTTCCGAATCATGTGAAACTCCTATGTTGGATGCTGAAGATGACATGCAAGGGTTGGTGCATGATGCATTCAACGGGTTTGGTGAGAACATACATGAAAATGAAATAGGGACACAAAATGAAAGTCAAAGTATGCCAAACAGAAATGCGAAAAAGTTTTATAAAGCGTTAGAAGATGCAAAGAAAGAACTATATCCTGGGTGTAAGAAGTTCTCGGTTCTTTCTTTTATCATTAGACTATTTCATAGTAAGTGTATTGGGAAATGTAATGACAAGGGTTTCAGCATGATGCTTGATACATTGAGGGAAGCCTTCCCATATGCTTCCATACCGAAGTCATTGTATGACCTAAGGAAGATAATAAGAGAATTAGGACTTAGTTATGATAAAATTGATGCATGTCCTAATGATTGTATGCTGTACTGGAAAGAAAACAGTAAGAAAACAAAATGTGATATATGTCATACGTCAAGGTACACAGCAAATGAAAATGATCCTGATGATGAGTTAACCATACCTGATACGGATAAGAAGATTAAGAAGATTGGAGCAAAGGTTTTACGTCATTTTCCGCTCATACCACGGCTGCAAAGGTTGTTTATGTCATCTAAAACTGCTGCCTCCATGAGATGGCATGAAGAGAGTCGCACGAAAGATGGTTACTTGAGACATCTTGCTGATTCCCCAGCTTGGAAAACATTTGATTTTAATTATCCTGATTTTGCCAGTGAGTCTCGTAATGTCAGGCTTGGTTTAGCGAGTGATGGGTTTAACCCTTTTAGAACAATGAGTGTTTCTCATAGTACATGACCTGTTGTTTTGATGCCATATAATCTACCTCCTTGGATGTGCATGAAACAACCTTATTTCTTTTTATCTTTACTTATACCTGGCCCATCAGCTCCTGGGAACAATATAGATGTTTATATGGAACCGTTAGTGGCTGAGCTATAGGAGTTATGGGATATTAATGGAGTAGAGACTTATGATGCATCGACAAAGAGTAACTTTCAGATGCGTGCTTCTTTGTTATGGACGATAAGTGACTTTCCCGCTTATGCGAATTTATCCGGATGGAGCACAAAAGGAAAACTTTCATGCCCTTGCTGCCATAAACATACAAAATCACAACGCTTAACTCATGGCAACAAATATTGTTTCATGGGACATTGTCGATATCTGCCAGGTGATCATGCTTTTCGGAAAGATAAGAAGTCTTTTGATGGCACAAAAGAAACGGAGAGGCAACCACGTGGCTTAACAGGATCAGAAGTACTTGATGAGCTAAATGGTTTTGAAATTAAATTTGGAAAACTTGTGAAGACCAACCCTGATCTACCATTTAACTGGAAGAAGAGAAGTATTTTTTTTTTGAGTTACCATACTGGAAAACTAACTTGCTACGCCATAATCTAGATGTAATGCATATTGAGAAGAATGTTTGTGACAGTGTCGTTGGAACGTTAATGAATCTAGATGGAAAGACCAAGGATCATTTAAAAGCATGCCTTGATTTGCAAGAGATGGGTATTAGACCTGAACTTCATCCTAAAGTTCAGAATAACAACAAAGTGTATTTGCCACCTGCTTGTTTCTCAATGGATAAAAAAGAGAAAGATATATTTTGTCGTGTTCTTAAAAAGGTTAAAGTTCCAGATGGTTATGCAGCTAATATATCAAGATGTGTAGAGTTAAAACCTCCAAAATTGTTTGGCCTTAAAAGTCATGATAGCCATATTTTGATGCAGCAGTTGCTTCCCATTGCTTTGCGAAATGTGTTACCTATGCACGTGCGTTATCCTGTGATGAAGCTATGTCGTTACTACAAACAGTTATGCTCAAAAGTTCTTAATCCAAATGATTTGGTTCAAATGGAAAATGAGATTGGAAAAATCCTTTGTGATTTAGAAAGGATTTTTCCGCCATCATTCTTTGATGTCATGGTTCATCTTTCGGTTCATCTTGCTTCAGAGGCCAAATTAGGAGGGACAGTTCATTACCGTTGGATGTATCCAATCGAGAGGTGTGCGTTCATATTTTAGTAAACACTTTTTTTAAAGATAATATTGAATCTGATCTTAATACTTTTTTTATCACTCAGGTATTTATCTACATTAAAATCTTACGTCAAAAATAGGAGTAAACCCGAGGGTTCCATTGCAGAAGGATATTTAGCTGAAGAATGTTTGTCATTTTGTTCATTGTACTTATCAAGTGATGTCGAGACCATACATAGATGTCGAGACCATACATAATAAGACAAGTTGGAATTATGATGACGGTGGTTTCGAGGATATTTTACCTATCTTTTCTATGTCAGGTCGGCCGATTGGTGCTACAGTGGTAGAGATACTTGACCTTGACATTTTGGCTAAAGCACATTCATATGTGTTATTCAATTGTAGTGAAGTTGATGAATTTCGAACGTAAGTAGTTATTTAGAAGTTGTGAGTTCCATTTATTATATTATATCTAAAATTGTTTTTGTTGTTGTCATGATTCTCATCTTTTGACATTGCAGAGAACATCTGACGAATGTTCGTCATGAAAATCGGAAATTACGTGAGCGTGAGATTCAGCGTTTACATAGCGAGACTTTTGAGTCGTGGTTTCAAGATCATGTACGGAATAGCATAGATGTATTACTTTTAAAATACACCTTTAATGATACAACATTTTCAAGCTTCTAATCGCTAGATGTATAACGAAAAATTTAACACATCTTGCCTTAATTCAGGTTGAGGAGCTGCATACCAGAGGGGATCATAGAATCACGGAAGATCTAAGAAACTTGGCAAGTGGCCCAGCTGAGTTTGTGAAAAAATATAAGGGATTTATCATAAATGGTTTCCGATTTCACACAAAAGATCTGGAACAGAATAGGAAAACACAAAATAGTGGACTTATGCTTGAGGCCATGACAAATAGCTTCTCAAGTGCTAAAGATAACAATCCTATCGTGGGAGATGTAACATACTATGGGGTTTTGAATGATATCATTGAGTTGGAATATGCTGTTGACAGGAAAGTAGTTTTGTTCCATTGTGATTGGATCTCGAATGGTTCAAGGAAAAAGCAAGATGAGAATGGGTTTACTCTACTCAATTTTGAAGGTTTGAACCCTCATAACGACCCTTTTATACTAGCTTGTCAAGCACAACAAGTATTTTATGTTGCAGATCGTGTTGACAAAGGATGGAAAGTTGTGATCAAGACAACACCTAGAGATTCTTATGACATGAATGAACAAACATGTCTTGAGAATGTGGAAACACATTTGCAGAGTGACACATCTACGGGTCCTCAACTTGATGATAATATGAATATTGAATTGGTTAGAAGGGGTTTAAATGGGACCGTTGTTGACAAAAATACCTTAGTTTTTGACGGAGATGAAGATCTATTTGAAGCTGCTTCATGATTTCAATTAGTTATTTAATAATATGATTTTTTTTCATCTCATATTCAATACTTGTATTTGATTTTTTTTTTCTGCATCGCTGATAATAATTATTTTTTCATCGTTATTGCTAGTTTTTTAATAGTTATGTCTATGTGAACAGATATGTATCACAACTAGTACATCTGCTGGGTAAGATCAGATCTTGCCTCGGATGTTCTGTGACACCCGACTGATTTCACGATCCTGTATCTACAATTGGGTTTACGTAGTGTCTGCGTATTTACCTGGATGATTGGTGATTGTGTGTAATGCTTGATTATTATGTGTGTGGTGTTGCATATAGTTTAATTTGAGTTTCTATCGTTTCACTCCTCTGTATTGCTTGTCAAATTTCGGGACGAAATTTTTTTCAAGTTGGGGATGATGTGACAACCCGAATTCCTAAGGTTTTCGTGACACTTGCCTTGTATCGTTACTATTCATATTCTACTACTTACATTTTATTGTAGGTCGTTATAATGTTCACTTTGTGTAAACTTGTAAAAATTGTTTAATCATATTGAATTACTAATTTAATAATTGAGAAAATTACTACATATTACATAATAAATTATATTATGTACATCCATAATAACCACACAATTAGTAATTGGAGCCTTAGTAGGCCGGCCCACATCAATCAAACACAAACATGCATATTCAGCCTATATCATTCGAACAAACATGTGCATCTAGGGGAAACGGTTTCTTTTATTATCTCATAGCATGTTATAACGAAACCCTAGGATTCCCCTTCACTCCCCTGATGATTGACGGCATGATCAACATTCGAAACCCCACTCCTTTGGACTCTCACACCACACCTCGGTTAGTATACCTATCAAAGTTTTGATTGTTTTTTTTAATCACTAAGATAAGTGGTTATGTTCTGTAGTAATGGGTATTGCTTGTTGGTTGTATCATGATTTAGAATTCTAGTGATATTGTACGTAGTGTCAATGATATGCATAGATTTGATTTGAATGTTTGTTATGTGCTACTCGTTTTTAATGATGGAACAATAATTCATGTGAACGATGATTTTTAGGGATCATATTTAGAACGGTTTTGATAGTATGAAGTAATCGAGAGTTGTGTGTTAACCATATGAGTCAAGTTTTGAACGATTGAATTGCGAGATGCGATGATTGTGTATTACTTATCATTTACCTACATCTCTAAACTAAACCCTACGAGTCTCATACGTTACATACGGCAGGAGAAAACCCCCTCTCTTCTGCCGAAGCTTCTTCTTATTAGTAATCCGCATCCGTGTTTATCACGCATCAACTTTCTGGTTAGTTTCAATGGATTTATTCTATCATCGATTCATCGTGTTTATTTGATATGGCTAGTCTTATAGTTATTATGAATCTTGATTCGCTGCTAGTCTTGATTAGACATTAGTTATAATGTGTTGATGTCGATTATATAATATGGCTGGGTTGTTTTGATCACGTTTAATATATGGCGAATAACGTAACAGTAGACGACATGATCTATGTTAAATGATGCCTATGACGTCCTGTGAACACATGCTTTTTGTCACCATAGAATGATAATAGCATACAAGTTAATATGCATATGTGAGAAGGTGGTCTGATATGAATGAACATGCGCATAGCCGGTAAAGTCGTGATGTTGTTTTCCTGTTGTTAACCATGTTTTGTGTATGGAAAATGGTGGGTAAATTGTGATCATAAGAACAAATTGTTTCTCCGCACACGTTGACTGAACACACGTAGGGGGGGGCGGATCAAATAGATCTGGGCCGACTCCCTTTAAACGCTGGGCTATCGACCCAGCTGATCATGTAAAAGGAACTTAGGTTCCATACCCTTACGGACCAACTTATAATAAAGAATCACATGGTTGTGGGTGGGTTAGCATGGCTGAATAGTGCTAGTGTTGTGTGTTGGGTGTCGGGCCGCACAACAGTCTCAACAATATCTAAATTGGCGGCACATACAATATCCAAAAGAATTGTTTGGTCAATAAACATAAAGTAGTGTTGGGAATTGTCGGCCATTTAACTAGTTGAAGCAATATTACTCACCAACTCAAATGAAATCAATGCATGTAAAGTATTGTGTGCCCAACAAGTTGTTTAAGTGGTTGTCAGACTCCCATGCATGTGTGTGAATCGATGTGTGTTTGTACAATATGGAAATTGCATGATGATTGCACACTTTTATGTTAGTGACACATGGATAGGACGTGAACTGTTATGATAATTTGGCATGTGCAATCGTGTGATTTAAATGATGATGAAACTGATGTTGTTTGGTAACCACGGTAGGATTTGGGTCGAACAACTGGACGGGTAATTAAGACGTACCGAGCAAACCGAGGTGAGTTCACTACATTCGAGCATGCGTCCCAGTGGTTGGGGACAGTCAGTGGGTATCCCGTGGAGGGATAAGTCTTTTGGGTAAAAACGGGTATATTGGTTAATATTCTCACCTATCATCTTTTGTAAGTCCCTTATTATGTTACCTGGAGGGTAACGGGTATTAGTTGGTAGCGCTACTTAGGTTTGGCACCCTCACACCGCTCCTAGAGAGGACGGATGTGAACTAATGACCCAGTCGTGGCCCAGTACTAGATAGGAGTACGTGGGAAGGGCAGTCATGTATTTCAGGAGCCGTCTTGTTCGGAATTGAGATATTAACAATATTACTTGCATTGGTTATTGAACTGTTTTACATACAACTGGTAACAAACGCTTTCTAAAACTGTGAACTCGCCAGCTTTGTCTGATACACTTGTTACATGCTCGCAGGTCGTTAGATTTATTGGATGTGGAACTTACTGTTTGGAGCGGCTTGAGTGGTCATGGTTATACTGATGGGATCATTTGTTAAACACTTATTTATCACGTTAAATTAGTATTTACTTTAGGATACATTGATGCTTCCGCTGAACATGTGGTCTTTGGAATAACTTATGATTGGGATTTTTATTATTATTATTGAAGGAACTTTATTTTAAACTTATGATTCAATGTAATTAGTGGCTCATTGCTAGTGGTCACACGCCTAACAGGGACACTCCCTAGGTGGTAATTTGAGGGTGTGACAGTTTGGTATCAGAGCCACTGGTTATAGTGAACTTGGTTTTAAAACGTTTTTATAAAACCAGACTATAACCGAACAGTTTTGACAACAAAGAATACGACCATGACACTCAGCTCCAAATTGCAAGGTTCGTCTCTCGTATACTCATTGTACTGTGTAACTAGTAAACACTTACGTATAGTATTGCATGTGATTGCACGTTTAACACAACAGTATGAACTTATTTCTTGCACGTGTTATATGACCGATAGGGTGGTATTTCCCTAAACATTCGTGACTCACCTTTGTGTTGCTCTTTGTTTGCTACTCGAGTTTGAGGAACCATTCGACATGAGTTCGGAAGAGCTGAGATGAGCATGCAAATCACAATATTATTGTGGGTGCACACATAATAATAATGTGGGGTGCATGTGAGTCCCAGTGAAGCTTAACAAGTGAAGAAGGGGTTCCGCTCTGTTATTTGATCAGTGTGAAATGTAACAAATTTATAGGAGTCATAACAGTGATTGTCTCTTACTCGAACATGATCTTTTCACTCCTCCCTGAACCGTTACGAATCTCGATGCTATCGAATATTACTTGAACACACATCTGGACGCCTAGCGAAACGCGTAGAATGTTAGGTGCGTGCATGAACTCCCTTGAGTTGGTTTATACCCTTCTCGCTTCTCTTCGTTTGATGGAACTTTATGTATTGACGTCTTAGACTCCGAAGTGTGATCACTTCTGCAACACTCTCGCAGCAAACCGTGTGGTATTGGATCAACTTGGAAGAACGATGGAACTGAGGGTAATTGTAGTATTTTACCGACGTCAGCATTCGAACGACTCTAGTTACTGACAACGAACATCAGCGATTTGACTCCAAATGAATCCTTAAACCTAGTCAAAACTTATGGGAGCCGACTTTTATGAATCAATCGGGACATAAACGATGATAATTGACCATCATGTGGAATGTGTAACTTCCAGCACAATGAGTAGCGCCTTGGAGCTTGGCACGAAATGTGAAGAGATGGACATCGTTGGTGAAAGATCGTAGGGTTCTGTTTCAAGCAACAACATTAGAGGCAACAGTTATCGTGACACCAAGGTACTTGTAATAGTAGCCTACAGTATGGAAATGGAGGTGCCTACGGCATGTATTGGCCGTTGGTAATTCAAGAAGACAACAATCAAGGGAACGATGACAATATGGGGGAATCCGCGTGATTGTAGCAACAACACTGGATATAGTACTCGCGAAGGACATGTAGGATTGGCATGGGCAACGCCAGGAGTATAGCAACATGGTAGCTTGGATGGGTCGCATAGTCTCTGTTCTGTTTGATTTGGATGCTTCTTGAAACCAAACCTGTTGCGGAATCGGCTGATGCCAAGCCAATCGAAACCTCATATGTTCGCTTGGATGCAAACTCGATCTTGTGAGACCAGTGTTCGACATCGACCTCCTTTTCACTATCTTTGATGGTTCTGACACAGTAGTTAGTGTTGGTTGGTTATCTGGATATATCGCGCAGACGTACCCTGTGAGAAGAAATTTAGCGTCACTATATGCTCTAAAGTACCAGGGTGGTGTAAAGATTAGCATCATGTCAGTAATGACAGCCCCGAAAGTGTCTATGAAGGGATGACCCCGCTGTATTAGCAACTATTTCTGATGATAAGACTAAGTGAAATAGGATCGAGGATCCACCAATTGTTGTGACTCATCTCAATGTGCAAATCGAGGAACTTTCAGGTCTACTACCACAACTGGTAGTCAGAATCTCAGTTGATCTCACGTTAGAGGGAGCTCCGAATACTCATACTCTTACCGTCTTGCACCAGGAGGGTTGCAAGAACTGTATAAGCTACTACGAGAACTGTTGGACAAGAGTTTTGTCGAACCTAATTCTCGCTTTGGGAAGCCCCAGTTATATCCGTGAAGATAAGCCTTTTTGTGTGTGTACCGATTATCGAGAACTCATCAAGACGACAGTTGGGAACCGTTTGCCTCGACCATGTATCGACAACCGGTCGACTAGATTCAAGAGACGAGCTTTCATTCGAGGATTAATTTTCGAGCAAATTATTAACAGATGGAAGTCCAAGGGGAGAATGTTCTTAAAGAAGCCTACCAGACGCAATTCGGCCATACGACCTTGTATTCCATGACCTTTAGGGTGATCATCACACCAGCAGCTTCATGGATCATGTGAACCGACCATGTTATTGGGTGACATTTTGAATCCTTTCCAAGAGGAAAGAACAACATGGACAACTTTCTATCCTATTTGAGAGGTCCTGAGGGAGGAGCCACATCACGCGAAGTCCTGATAAATGTAACTTCTGGATTCGAGAGGTACCTTTTGGGTACTGTAATCAACGAAGTGGGGATGCACGTGGATCTCGCTAAGACCCATTTTGGTTGGAAACTGATCGACATTAAAGAGTCCTTCGAGGATACAACGATTACTTGGCTCCGCTTGATATTATCGCAGATTAATCGCAGAAACTTCGAAGGTCGCGTAGCTTAAATCTCTTTAGCACAGCCGGGTGCTGTGTTCGTGAAAGACAGAACAGGAGGACGTCCTTTCAGCATTCGAATCCCAACTCTGCAATGCACTGAGCATCGTTTATACCCGAGGGCGTGGGTGATTCAGCGGTATATCATTATGGTTTGAATCAGAGTCCCAGTTACACGTCGACGCAACACAAGGGAGTGATGACTTACGTAATGGAGTTACAAAGAGGAACTACACGACACACAACCTGTGGTGGGAACCGTTGTCATTGGATTTAAGTGGGAGGCATTACTTGGACGGTACCGAATGCACTACTTAGACCGATCACAAGGGCCTCCCGTGTACCCTGGTTACGAGAGAGTTAAATCAATTAATGGCATCGCTGGAGGGAACTTTTGGATGATTACAACTATGAAACTTGAACGTGCACGAGCTTTGCAGCTCACTATCGACTCTAACTTACCTGATCCAACTAGCCTTGATCAAACTAGAAAACTGAAGGAAGAGGATTTTTAAGTTGAACCCATGCGGGGCATGGAGAAGCGACCGTTGGCAGGTCGGATGATATTCGCTACCTCATGGAATGAATGCGAATCTCATTATAAGGCAACTTTAGGGAACTTGTGTTGAGCAAAGCACACCGGCTCTGATAATCTAGTCGTACGGATTTTGATGAGAGACATTAGGACCTATAAAATCTTGTACTAATGATTGGGCATGAAAACCCGCCTAGCAATGTATGTGTAGGACGTTTGACTTGTGGGAGAGTCAAGGTGAAGTATCAGAAACCGACAACACCCATATGGAAGATGGGAGCAGACTCTTATGAATTTCGTCACCAGTCTACTTACAACTCGAAACGTAAACAGTAACACATGGATGATCGTTGACCGCCGCATGTAACCAGCACACCTTCTTGCAGACAAGGGAATTGACGAGTCTTCTCAGCTTGTGAATACTCCTCTGGGAGAGATGGCTTATAGGCACGAGGTGCCAACTCATGTCACCTTTGATTTTGAACTATACCTGATTTAAGGCAGGCATGGCGCACACCCTTGGCTCACGTCTTGACATGAGCATTGCTTATCACTGTAGGACAATCGAGCAGAGTGACGAACCATCTGAACACATGACGGCACGCTGCGAGCATGTGCATGATTGACTTTAGTAAACGCTTGGGAAGGACACTTATGTTTGGGAGAAGCCCTAATGCAGCTGTAACGTGATAGTATGCATACAGCCCTGTTTGAGGCATAACCTGGACAATAACGCTAATCTCTTTGTTGGACTAAGGTGGTTGACAACGTAATCGCAGGTCCAGGACTTGAGCTCAAAACTCTTGAAGATTGCTTAGATCGGAAATTGTTTGATGGCAACGCGTGACTGCTAGGAAAGCTGTTAAGCTTAGGAAACACTGGGAGTTTGTGGTAGGCGAACAAGTCATAATCGAAAGTATCACCCTGGGAGGGTGCGGTACACTATAGAAAACATGGCAAGCTTAGTTTACGACGCGTTGGGACATTTAGATTACTGGAATGAAACGGTGACATGGCCCACAAACTCGAGCTAATTGATGAAACGGGATAACTATCGTAATGGTATGTATACCCTGGATTTAAGGCAGTGTTTGTCCGATGAAACCCTTGTGATACCCTTACCGGAATCTGAGGTCATCGGATCAGTTGTGTTTATCAGGGAATCTATCGAAAACATGGACTAAGAAGTCAGGGTTCGCTAGCATAAGTCGTATGACAATCGTTAGGGCTTGTTAAACCTCAATACATGGACTGGAGTTCACATAGGAACGTAAGGATCTGTTAAAACTTTAATATCCTCAATTGTTCAAGGGGTTGAACCAACTCTTGTTATCACTGGCGAATTTCGGGACGAAATTCCTTTCAAGTTGGGGATGATGTGACACCCGACTGATTTCACGATCCTGTTTCTACAATTGGGTTTACGTAGTGTCTGCGTATTTACCTGGATGATTGGTGATTGTGTGTAATGCTTGATTATTATGTGTGTGGTGTTGCATATAGTTTAATTTGAGTTTCTATCGTTTCACTCCTCTGTATTGCTTGTCAAATTTCGGGACGAAATTTTTTTCAAGTTGGGGATGATGTGACAACCCGAATTCCTAAGGTTTTCGTGACACTTGCCTTGTATCGTTACTATTCATATTCTACTACTTACATTTTATTGTAGGTCGTTATAATGTTCACTTTGTGTAAACTTGTAAAAATTGTTTAATCATATTGAATTACTAATTTAATAATTGAGAAAATTACTACATATTACATAATAAATTATATTATGTACATCCATAATAACCACACAATTAGTAATTGGAGCCTTAGTAGGCCGGCCCACATCAATCAAACACAAACATGCATATTCAGCCTATATCATTCGAACAAACATGTGCATCTAGGGGAAACGGTTTCTTTTATTATCTCATAGCATGTTATAACGAAACCCTAGGATTCCCCTTCACTCCCCTGATGATTGACGGCATGATCAACATTCGAAACCCCACTCCTTTGGACTCTCACACCACACCTCGGTTAGTATACCTATCATAGTTTTGATTGTTTTTTTTAATCACTAAGATAAGTGGTTATGTTCTGTAGTAATGGGTATTGCTTGTTGGTTGTATCATGATTTAGAATTCTAGTGATATTGTACGTAGTGTCAATGATATGCATAGATTTGATTTGAATGTTTGTTATGTGCTACTCGTTTTTAATGATGGAACAATAATTCATGTGAACGATGATTTTTAGGGATCATATTTAGAACGGTTTTGATAGTATGAAGTAATCGAGAGTTGTGTGTTAACCATATGAGTCAAGTTTTGAACGATTGAATTGCGAGATGCGATGATTGTGTATTACTTATCATTTACCTACATCTCTAAACTAAACCCTACGAGTCTCATACGTTACATACGGCAGGAGAAAACCCCCTCACTTCTGCCGAAGCTTCTTCTGATTAGTAATCCGCATCCGTGTTTATCACGCATCAACTTTCTGGTTAGTTTCAATGGATTTATTCTATCATCGATTCGTCGTGTTTATTTGATATGGCTAGTCTTATAGTTATTATGAATCTTGATTCGCTGCTAGTCTTGATTAGACATTAGTTATAATGTGTTGATGTCGATTATATAATATGGCTGGGTTGTTTTGATCACGTTTAATATATGGCGAATAACGTAACAGTAGACGACATGATCTATGTTAAATGATGCCTATGACGTCCTGTGAACACATGCTTTTTGTCACCATAGAATGATAATAGCATACAAGTTAATATGCATATGTGAGAAGGTGGTCTGATATGAATGAACATGCGCATAGCCGGTAAAGTCGTGATGTTGTTTTCCTGTTGTTAACCATGTTTTGTGTATGGAAAATGGTGGGTGAATTGTGATCATAAGAACAAATTGTTTCTCCGCACACGTTGACTGAACACACGTAGGGGGGGGCGGATCAAATAGATCTGGGCCGACTCCCTTTAAACACTGGGCTATCGACCCAGCTGATCATGTAAAAGGAACTTAGGTTCCATACCCTTACGGACCAACTTATAATAAAGAATCACATGGTTGTGGGTGGGTTAGCATGGCTGAATAGTGCTACTGTTGTGTGTTGGGTGTCGGGCCGCACAACAGTCTCAACAATATCTAAATTGGCGGCACATACAATATCCAAAAGAATTGTTTGGTCAATAAACATAAAGTAGTGTTTGGAATTGTCGGCCATTTAACTAGTTGAAGCAATATTACTCACCAACTCAAATGAAATCAATGCATGTAAAGTATTGTGTGCCCAACAAGTTGTTTAAGTGGTTTTCAGACTCCCATGCATGTGTGTGAATCGATGTGTGTTTGTACAATATGGAAATTGCATGATGATTGCACACTTTTATGTTAGTGACACATGGATAGGACGTGAACTGTTATGATAATTTGGCATGTGCAATCGTGTGATTTAAATGATGATGAAACTGATGTTGTTTGGTAACCACGGTAGGATTTGGGTCGAACAACTGGACGGGTAATTAAGACGTACCGAGCAAACCGAGGTGAGTTCACTACATTCGAGCATGCGTCCCAGTGGTTGGGGACAGTCAGTGGGTATCCCGTGGAGGGATAAGTCTTTTGGGTAAAAACGGGTATATTGGTTAATATTCTCACCTATCATCTTTTGTAAGTCCCTTATTATGTTACCTGGAGGGTAACGGGTATTAGTTGGTAGCGCTACTTAGGTTTGGCACCCTCACACCGCTCCTAGAGAGGACGGATGTGAACTAATGACCCAGTCGTGGCCCAGTACTAGATAGGAGTACGTGGGAAGGGCAGTCATGTATTTCAGGAGCCGTCTTGTTCGGAATTGAGATATTAACAATATTACTTGCATTGGTTATTGAACTGTTTTACATACAACTGGTAACAAACGCTTTCTAAAACTGTGAACTCGCCAGCTTTGTCTGATACACTTGTTACATGCTCGCAGGTCGTTAGATTTATTGGATGTGGAACTTGCTGTTTGGAGCGGCTTGAGTGGTCATGGTCATACTGATGGGATCATTTGTTAAACACTTATTTATCACGTTAAATTAGTATTTACTTTAGGATACATTGATGCTTCCGCTGAACATGTGGTCTTTGGAATAACTTATGATTGGGATTTTTATTATTATTATTGAAGGAACTTTATTTTAAACTTATGATTCAATGTAATTAGTGGCTCATTGCTAGTGGTCACACGCCTAACAGGGACACTCCCTAGGTGGTAATTTGAGGGTGTGACATGTTCTATCATAAAGTACTGCGGGTTGGAACTTACTTGGAATAGATGGAGTAGTTTTGACTTGTCATGTTTGGGCTAGACAAAAATTCTTATGTACTTTAATGTAATTGTGTAACCGTGGGGTTTGGATGGTGTATACCCCAACACCTTGCTCGGTTTTAATTTATGAATGAAAGTTTGAGTTTGCCATTCAAAAAAAATTTGATTGAGTTTGTATCCCACTTTCAACCAGATCAGAAAACCACAACCCACGATGGAAAGAATGTAGCAGGATGAATGATGAAACTTTAGTTTCAAAATTATTTTTTGTTTACTACCATCCCGTGTAATCACGGGTCAATAACCTATTGTTATTATAAAATTCTAGCGAATAAACATCCTATAAAACTTATGTTTTACGACTCAAATATGAAGTATCCTATTACGGTGTATTATAATAACACCATAATGATTAAGCGTCCTATAAAGGTTAAAGTTATAAGACCCTAGTGTCAAGTGTCCTATTAAGTTATGTTATAATAGAACTCTAGTGAATAAGCATCCTATAAAACTGATGTTTTGTGACTCAAATATCAGGTGTCCTATTACAGTGTATTATAATAACACCACAATGATTAAGCGTCCTATAAAGGTTAAATTTATAAGACCAATGTGTCAAGTGTCTTTTTAAGTTATATTATAATAAAACTCTAGCGAATAAGCGTCCTATAAAACTAATGTTTTATGACTCAAATATCAAGTGTCCTATTACGGTGTATTATAATAACACCACAATGATTAAGCGTCCTATAAAGTTTAAAGTTATAAGACCCAAGTGTCAAGTGTCCTGTTAAGTTAAGTTCTAATATGACTTCGACTAGAAAGGGTCCTATAACACTGAACATTTATGACTTAACTACAACATGTCCTATTAAGTTATGTATAATAGGACCCCAGATGATCAAGTGTCCTAATACAGTACCATATAATGGGACACTCACAATTACATGTCTTATAAAGTACTTTATTAGGATCTACATTTTAAGTGTCCTATTAAATTATACGATAATAGGACCCCAAAAAATCATCCATCCTATTAAATAGTTTTTTAGGACACCAGTTTAGTAGAGTATATTATAAAAGGACCTCAAAAGTTCATTAGTCCTATTAAATAGTTTTTTAGGACTCTCTTTTACAAGCGTCCCACAGAAAAGGTCCTAAAAAGCCATTTTTGTTGTAGTGTGAACAACCCATTATAGTCACGTATTTTAGCGTTTCGGTAACATTTTTGAGCGTCGGAAGTCACGTATGACTAACCAAACACCAAGTAAACTTAGTATAAGTTAAAGTACTTATTTTTATACTAAAAATATCAGTTTGGTTACTGATCTAAAACAGTTTAATAAAAATCCTTCGAAAAGGCGATTTTTAACCGTTTTACCGCATAGTTTTGTATCAAACGTTACCCGAACCATCCCTAATCAAAACGACTTGAAATTTTATCATAACCCATGTTATTTACTGAATAAAATAATGGTTTTACTCATGATAGTGCAGGTCTTAAATAAAGCATTTAGATCATGCAAATTTCGCATATTTTACCACTTTTTAAGCTATATGTACAACATGTAAAGCTACCAACCTTATGTCAAAGTTTCATGCCATTATAATACATCAAATAAAGTTATTTTTAGTGTTTATAACCTGATCTAAAACATTTTTGCCAAACAACCCCTTTTTATCATTTCTTGAGCTTTAAACCCACATGTATCTTCATGTACAAGTGCCTAAAGCACACTAACATAGCATCACATTTTATATGGGTTTAGATGCATCAAATATGAGATTTATTTATGTTATTTGCTGATGTACTTGGTCATCTAACATATCATACATGAATAACCAAATACTTGCATTTTTTCCATCATTTAAGAACAAGCAACAATATAAACGAGTATTTAACAAAAACCAAACTCAAAACTTATACACACACATATATATACGTATATGTACGGTTATACATGTATATATACACCACCATTTTTTTTGTAACCAAGACCCATTTCATTTTTAGATTTCAAGTTTAGTGAAAATCCCAAGATTCAAGAGAAACTTTAAATCATCTAAGAACAACTATGAATCAATGGTATGATTTAAACATAAGTGTTATACCTTCAAGATTCAAGTAGGTTGTGGGATGATAGGAAGCTTGTATTCACTTGACAACACCTTGGGAACACCCTTAGATCTTCACACTAACTTGAGGTTTACTAGAAAGGGTGTTGAATCTTCAAGAACAAGACTTGAAGATATGAAGAAGATTAAGATAGAGAGAGGGAGAGATGGAAGTGAAGATGGAGTGATGGAATGGTGATATTTATAGACCTTCCATATAGCATATTCCTAGCATATTCCTGGCATATTCCTGGCATATTCCTAGATTTGCTGCGTTGTCTGCGTTTTGCAGTATAAGCACTGTGTCGCGTAGGAACAAACGGTACGCGCTTAAACTTGAAAAATAACGTTTTTAAGCGTTTTAATTTATTTTTCAACACGAACCTAATAAAAATAAAATTTTAATCATAACAGAATATTTGTGGGATTAAATATTATCCGGGGGGCCACCAACGTTCGTTTCGCAGTTTTGTCGTAATTAGTTCTTTAGTTCAAATAAACATGTTTTCGCCATACCGAATCCTTCAAAACTTCTTTCTAAGTTATGTAAGGGATATTTAGGGTATATTTGGCTTACGTCACAGTTATGGAGTGTACGTCGCGTTAAACTAATTGCGTTTAAGCACCAGTTTGCGTATAACCTTCCAGAAAGTGATTTAAAGCTTGAAATCGGTATCGAATCAAATTGTAAAATTAATAAACGCAATTGCACATAAGTAACTCCAAAATACACATAATAACACCAAAGCATATTATTTTATTGATAACTGACATTTTTTTACATTATACGGTGCTTACAGAACACAGTTGTCACAAGAGGATCCTTGGGGAAGGATCATGGCCAATGATCCAGGCTGATGGACCGATGATCCTTGAGGAAGGGTCATTACCAGTAATCCCTGTTGTGGAATGGATGATCCTTGAGGCTGCGTGTTGGGTATCCTTGACTGCTGAGCTGCATTTGCTGGTGTGACAAAGTCCAACATCCTGGGCACCAGTGGGGAGTGATCCTTTACTGGTCTCTTCTGTTTCTTGATGTCATCAATCTCCCGGAGAATCCTCTGGTTAGTCTTGTCCTGTTATTCCATATAGCTCTTTATCTGTGAAAACAAAACAGAAATATCACTGTTAGTATTAGTAGAAGAAGAACTAGTAGAAACTTTTAATCCTTGAAAGATTAATGAAGTCTTCTTCTGAATGTTATCCGGATTTTTCTGGAATTGTGGTGGAATTGGAGGTAATGATGCACTGGTTCGGGATGAGGTAACCGCCATCATGGCACTTGAAGTGGATTTTCCCTGAGAAGCCATGGAAGTGACGATGTTGAACAGAAATGATCAAAAAATAGAACTTTTCAAAAATGGAAGCACCACTTGCCCCACGGTGGGCGCCAAACTGTTTTGGTCAAAAATTAAACGAAGGAGAACGTAACCAAAGTTGATTTTGTGAGGTAGTGTGCTTGTATGTATGACAATTGAATGAACAAAAGTGAAAGGTAATGAACAATGAACACAAGGATTTGTATGAGGAAAAAGCCCTTGATCACAATATGATCTCCAGCACAAAAAGCCTCGGATAGTGAAAACTGTCACTATCAAATGTATTAAACAAGTAAGAGTTTAAAACTTCGGAAATTGATCAAGTGTTGTACAATGTTTGCTAAAGTGTAAGTGTGTTTGAGAGCTAATGTTCGCGAGAGAGAGTGTGTGTTTTCTTCTTATAGCATAATGTGTTATCTATACTTGATCAACCCCTTAAGTTAGAAACAACAAACAACTCCAAATTCATGCAAGACCACGTCCAACAAGTTAACGTTAAGCCAAATTCACACATGCAACATCTTCAACGATTCCAGACCAATATTCTCGCCATGACTAAGTCCACATTGCCCATGACCTGCATACCATTACGAAAATATATAAGGAAAAATTGTTAGTTAAGTTAAGAAAATAATAAGGATCCGTGATCCTAAGACTTCCCGCATCAGATTTAAGATCTGTGATCCAGGCGGGTCTAAGGATAAGTGATCCATAAGTATAAAATTTAACCCCTAACAACATACATTGTTCAAAAACCAAATACAAACAGTTGTAGTAAACATGAAACAAGATTAATTGTTTATTATTAAGGTGTGTATCTAGGCCCACCCTAATCTTGTTTCTTCATGTCGTCATCTATCAACCTACAACATGTATTAAAATATGATCAACAAAAATGTTGGCTAGTATACAATTTTAAATACATAGCATAATAATGAAAATTTTAATGGTGCTCATATCTAACATGATGAATGTATACCCTATTACTAACATACTACACAAGTGTAAGCTATATGTCAAACCAGAGTTTAACGCAATCGTGATTACCCAACATCATCGAAACGAAGAGGGTGTAATAGTGTTTTACTTAACAATACCACAAGAATAAGGGTGGGGCGTCAATCCTATAGTGCTATAATTCTTAAGGTAGGCTTGCAAAGTTAATGAGCATATAGACATGTGTAAACATAGCATGCGAGATTAACAAGTATCAACAAGTCTCATGTTTAATAGTGGATAGAGTGTGATTTGTAAACATGTTTAATAGTGTTGCATGTTTTTGTATAATTGTACATGTTGCACTCAAAGTGAATAAAATGAAAAAGGGATCGAGTACTTATAGTTTTGCATAGATTTCCACGAAAACCGAGAGTGGATTAGACAGGAGCTGGTACACCAAAGTCACCCTGAAATGGGTAAACGAAGGTGTGAGTATTCTAATGTAAAAAAAGGTCCGGATCAGACTTTAAAATACAAAAAATTTCAGAACTAAACAAGTAACAGACCCTTCATGCGAAAGGGGTCATTTCGTGCGAAAGGCGATAGCCTTTCGTGCAAATGGGGCCCATTCGTGTGACTGGTCTGAGGACTCGTACGTAAATTTTAATTGTAAACTGTTTTAACATAATACAATAACAATAGTTGTTACACAAAATGAAAACAGAAAGTCAAAATAGCCAAACAGTCAAGTAAGGACAACCCGGGTATAACAACTCAACATAGAAGGTGTTAACCATGTGTTGGAGGCTGGACGGAGTTAACTTACTTTGTGACTAGTAAACTGTTTGGTGAACTGGAGTCGAACAGAAATGAAATTGGAAACGAAAACACGTGAAAACAGTCCCCTTTCGTGCGAAAGGGATGCCCAATTGCACGAAAGGGTATTGCCTTTTGTGCGACAGGTGCCAGTTTGTCCAAAACGTTTGTTTGATCCATCTCAAAACAGATCATTTCTTGGTGGAAATTAACCCTAATGCAAGCCCACAACTATGAACTGAGTTGTGAGTCTGGTGGGTACCAGATTCCACCAAGTTTGAAAGAGAACCTAAAATGAAACATAAGAACAAGTTTAAATCAAAGTTTTTAATGTTTGAATCTCATATATGGTGAGGTTTCAACATTACTTTGTGAAAACCATCCATGAGATATATTCAAACGATAAGTTTTGTAAAAATGTTAAAGAAATGGAACTAAGATACAAGAAAATGTAATAAAAATGAAAGAAAGAGATAGAAATTATACTGAAATAGTTCTGATCGCAAAGAGAACTTTAGAGCGTTTAGGAGTAGTCTAAGCGAATGGGAAGGGAAAATGAGTGAAGTAGTGTGCTTATTTATAGGTTTAGGGTGAGTTTGGGACGAGAGGGATTTCAGGCGATTGGAGGTTTGGGGCGACAGGCCCTTTCGCACGAAAGGGGGTCCTTTCGTGCGAAGGGTACTTTCCCTTGCTCTCGAAAGTCCGAGTTTGATTATGTTATGCGTTTTAGTCGGTTTTTCATGTAACAAGCATAGATGTGTATTGTACAAATATGAAACATGACATGGGGTTTAAAACATTGATTTCGAGTATAAACATGCAAACAAGTCCTATATGTTTAACATAGATGTGAATACAATGCTTGAATTTCATTATGATCAATAATCTCGTATTACAAAGTTGAAACGAAGTAGAATACAACACAAGTACAAGTTTTCAAAAAAAGAATTACAACAATACTTTCTAAATCGAGAGAGTACAAATATGCGAAACTTTACATTATATCTATTTGAACCATTTTCATTTGAATTGGTTGGAGTGGATGAACATGTGAATCGGTGTGGATTGATGGACCTAGTTTTTTTCTTCCAAAATCTTATTTATTAAGCTCCATATTTTGTTTATCATGTGAATAACTTTTTGTTAACATTATAAATCCATGCAATATATATATATATATATATATATATATATATATATATATATATATATATATATATATATATATATATAGGGGAAGGTTCAAATGAAAACCACTAGTTATTGTGAAAACTCGAAAACTAATTAAAAAAAGCCAAAAAAAATACAAAAAATACAAAATATATATATATATATATATATATATATATATATATATATATATATATATATATACATGGGAAGAATCTACTAAAAAAAGATTTTGCCTAAGTAACCTAAGAAGGATTGTGATGATGCCATGTGGCACTCCCTATAAGTAGGAAGGAATGGCATTTTGGTCCTTATAAATATAAGTGTGAAAATGACATGTGACACCTCTTTTGTTTTCTAAAAAACACAAAAAAAAAATCTAGTACAAAAAAATATAGCATGAAAAAGAAAATTCAGCACAAACAAATATAGTACAAAAAATCTAGCACAAAAAATTGGGGGAAAAAATTAAGACAAAAAAAATCAGCACAAAAAATGTTATATAACATAGAAATACAACACATTTTTGTGGGTTTTTAGTCGTCATATTTTATATAGCAATATGGTACTCAAATTAAAGATAAAAACGCTCGATTTTATGGTGAAATTTTTACGAAAAAATTATGTCGTATAAAAAAGTTATAAACGTTTAAAAAATGAGGGTGGAATATGCATGTACCTTGCACATGGAGAGAGAAAGTAAATAAATATGATTTTCCTAAGATACCCTTGCACTTCTTTTTTTTCCTACATTCATCTTAACCATTGATTTGAAAAATGAATGGTTAAGATTACTTCTTATTCTACTAAGGCAAAATGAACTTTTCATTTGATCTTACCCCTATATATAGGGTCAGGATTTAGAGAGAACGGTAAAAAGTGTGAGAACGGTGAGAACGATTTTGGAGTTGACATTTGGCATTGATGCTAAATTACACTAAGGGGTAATATTGTCAAAAAACCCACACACATGAACTGGGTGTTCAAATAAAACGCCATAAAAATACCAAATTCAGAAAAACGCCATGAAAATACTCAGTTAAAACGCCATAAAACACTCAGTTCCGAAAAACGCCATGAAAAACTCAGTTTAAAATGCCATAAAAACACATAGTTCAGAAAAATGCCATAAAAATAACTAGTCTAAAACGTCATAAAACACCCAGTTCAGAAAAACGCCATAAAACCCATTTTATTTTTTTCGAAAAGTATATCAATAGTATACTCGTGGGAAAGATAAAAAAAACGCTGAGTTTTATGGTGTAATTTTTTTAGAAAAATAATCACGTATAAAAAAGTTACTGGCGTTTAAATATGATAGGGGAAAATGGCATGTGATTAGCATGTGCACTCTTGTTTAGATCTTCCAATTTTACCCCTCCTGGTAGTTATAAGGTTCCCAATATTTACAAAAATGCCACCGCATCATCTTAGCCGCAAATCACAAAAATCTTATGGCTGAAAATCGATCTCACTGTTTTCACACTTCAAATCGTTCTCTCCTGATCCTGTTCCTATATATATATATATACACACACACACACACATATATATATATAGGGTCAGGATTTAGAGAAAACGGTAGAAAGTGTAAGAACAGTGAGAACGCTTATTGATCGTCCGAGCAAAACAATCTATGGACTAGATTGGCGCGGTGGCATTTTAGTAAATAACACCAATTTTATTACATGGACGTGCTTCATTAAGGGTAAAAAGTAAAAAACCATTTCTCACATAAAACGCCATTGAAAAATAAAACGCCAAATAAATACAAAACGCCAATTTTATCACTACGTACTTTTTTCTGTGTTTTTATTTAAGATCTCTGGCTACAAAAACACCAAAAAATATGAAACGCCATTATATATAACACCAAAGCTTACATCCGGATAAATGTTAATTACAATTTTTGTTATAAAAATAACATCCCGCCTAAACTGCGCGCCAAAAAAATTCTTTAAATAGAAACGTCTCACCACCTTCCGTTTATCACTCCAAAAAACACACAAAAACACACAGTGGTTGCTAAAAGAATTTACAACTCAATGTAAAACGCCAAAAAATACAATGACGGCAAACATCTTTTCTTTGATACTCAGTAATATTCTGCATGAAGCCTCATTGAATGATTTGTTACGTGAGTGTAGTAAGATTTTGCTGCATGAGATGGACAAAACTGAAAAAAGAGAGACTGATGACACCCATATGTCATACTGTTATCTTTGTTCCTGAAGATGGTTTGGATGATAAGAAGAGACATATACCAGTGTAAATGCTACTTTGGCCTCGATGATTATAATGAAGACGACAGACAGATAGCATCCACCCACAAACGGTTGATCTATATCTCCAACATCCACAAAGACACTTTAACACATGAACAAAGAAAATAAACAACGCCAAACCCAAAACGCCATTTATTTGTCACAGTTCTTGTAGTTTCAAAAAGACAAAGGAGACTGATGACACTGAAGATTTAAATCATAAATTGCTTCTATTTTGTTTTTTTTTTATTTTCTTTATCTGTTGTTTGTTTTGTAATTTCAGTTAATAAACAACAAAAGTATTTAAATAGTATATAATAAAACGCCAAAATGAGCAAATGTTTGTAAAACGCCATAATGCCATAAAAACGACCCCAAAAAACTACCAAACTATAATAAAATTACTTTGAACAACTACTATTATTAAAAAAAATAAATAAGCGTGAAACAATGTGCAAAGAATATAAAACAAAAAAAGTCCAATCGTTATCTAACCGCCATTGGAAAACAAAACGCCATAATTACAGCCGTCAAAATATTTGACGTGTTACACCATAAAACACAGTTGAGTCTGAAAACAAAACACGGTAAAACTGCAAAAAACAGTAAAATGAAACGACGGAGAACATAATTAGTAACATTTATAATATTAAAAGCCAAATTCTTGGGAAATTAAATTTATTTAACTTTTTCAAAACGCCATAATTACCTGTCATGCATGGGAAAAAAAACAATATAAAAGAAGACCATGAGAACACAAGATCAAACACGCCAAAAAAATTGACTAAAACGCCACATATTATCTAAAATGCCAAAAACTTTTAAAATAGCTAAGGTTATTGCATGGAGGTTTGAAAGAAAAGAGAAATGATTCATCATAAAGTTCTCTGATATGAGAAGGGTAAAGGTAAGGACAATCAAAGTCATGCTTGGAATGAATGAAAAGGTTCAGAAGGATATCCTGGCCCTTGGGGTTCCAATGGACAACGATTGTGAAAGAACAAGAACTGTAATAAAAAGACTGAAGAGAAAATTTCCGGCAGAATAATGATGAAGATGATGATGATATTGACGATACTCCTATACCAAAACTTAGCAGTTGGGTGATGCATGAGGAAGAAAGGAACGCTTGAATTGACTTATAAAAATGGGGTGCAATATTCAAGGCCAATGGAAGAAATGTTGAAGACAGGGTTGTTATCTATCATTGAACAACTCTGTGATTTAGCACCTTCAAACGATCCAAAATCCAAAGATGCAGTGATATTCAAGAATAGGCTGCAGCAAAGAAGAGAGGAGCTAATGGCGTTATACGCAAATATGAAATTTGATGATGAAGAATCTGAAGAAAGTGATGAACAAAGCGATGGGTACATCTCTGATGTAATCCCACCTACGGAAGACTATTAGTTTATTTTGATTTTCGTGTTATTGTAGTTTTATAAAATATTAATCTATGGTAATCAATTATTAACAAAAAGATACAAAACGCCAAAAATGACATGGAAAAAGCCATAACGCCAAAAAAATTAACTATGTGACACAAAAAGAATTAATTCAACGAGAAGAAATTTGAGAAAAACAGTAAAACGCCAAATAATTAATAATTCTACATAACGCCAAAATTATCTTGCACGCAAAAAATAAAGCAGCATGTCAAACACGAAAATCGTGAAAGGAGAAGAATACTAAAAAGACAAAAAAAAACCCTCGGACCCTGATCATGCCCCGCGCCATGTGTTTGGGCCAGGATGCATTCTCACCGTTCTCATACTTTTGAGCGTTTTCTCCTGATCCCGTTTCTATATATATATATATATATATATATAGGGAGAGGATCATGAGAAAACTAGATATAAATGAGAAAACTAGAAAACTAACTAAAATCCACTAAAAGGGAGAGGGAGGGAGACTTTTAATGAAGGAGGGGGGACTTTTAATGAAGGAGGGGTAAAATTGGAACAAAAAATATATAAATTTTCAAACATTTCCCATTTCTCCATACGTTATCATTTTAAAACAAAAATGGCACCATAAGATCACAAATTTTCTTATCTTTCATTCAAGTATATTCGAGCATATTTTTTATGACATAAAAAAAGATTTATGGTGTCGTCTTGTTTTCTACACTATTATTATAGTAGTGCACATGTGCAATGTAACATGTACTACAATTGCATTACATGCTTAAAATTAGCTTTTTGAGTCTAGTTTAGCTTTTAGGGTTAGTTTTTTTGGAGGTTTAGGATTAGGATTAGGTTTTTGGGTGTGGGGGGAGGGGGGGTTTAGGTTTTTTTTGGGGGTGGGGGGGGGGGGGTGGGGGGTTTAGGTTTTTTTTCGGGTTTATGTTTAGGGTTTAGTTTTAGGTTTTTTTTTTGGGGGGGGGGGGGGGGTTAGGTTTTTGGGGGGTGGGGGGTGGGGGGGTTTAGGTTTTTGGGGGGTGGGGGAGGGGGGTTTAGGTTTTTTTTTGGGGGGGGGGGGTTTAGGTTTTTTTCGGGTTTATGTTTAGGGTTTAGTTTTAGGTTTTTGGGGGGTGGGGGGTGGGGGGGGGGGGGGGTTTAGGTTTTTGGGGGGTGGGGGGTGGGGGGGTTAGGCTTTTGGTGGGAGGGTGAATTTAGGTTTTGGGGGGTGGGGGGGGGGGGTTTAGGTTTTTGGGGGGTGTCGGTGGGTGGTGGGTTAAGTGGTTTAGGCTTTCCGTATTAGTGCACATGTGCAGTACAACAAAAAATTTTTTTTTTTTTTTTTTTTTGAAAATTTTTTTCCATACATATAAAGTAGCGATTTTTTATTAAAAAATTGTAAAAAAAAAAAAAAAAAAAAAAATTTGGTATTTTTTTTGGTTTTTTTTATGTTTTTTTAGTTAGTTTTTTGGTTTTCTCATTTAAACTAGTTTTCTCATGATCCATCCCCTATATATATATATATATATATATATATATGTGTGGGGGGGGGGGATGGATCCACTAAAAGGATTTTCCCTAAATATCCTAAGAAAGATTATAGAGATGACATGTGACATTCTTTATAAGTAAAATGAAAGGTATTTTCGTCTTAAAACAAAAACTCTTACCTTTTTGTTTTCTTAAACATAAAACACAAAAATATTAGCACAAAAATCTAGTTAAAAAAAATCTAGCACAAAAAATCTAGTACAAAAAAAATATAACATAAAAAATTCAGCACAAAAAATCTACTACAAAAATCAAGCAAAAATATGTTATATAACATAGAAATGCAACATAATTTTTTGAGTTGTTTTTTTAGTTTTCACAATTTATATAGCAATATGTTAATCAAATTAAAGATAAAAAGATGCTAGATTTTATGATGCACTTTAAAAAAATAATAATTTAAAAAAAGTTATGAACTTTTGAAAAATAAGGGGAAATATACATGTGTGTTGCATCTAAAGAGAGAAAGTCAACCAATTGGCTTTTTCAAAAATGCCCTTACACTCTTCTTTTTAGTACATTTTCATCTTAGCCATTGATTTAAAAATGAAAAGTTATAAGATGAAAATCTAGAAAAAAAAAGTAGTGCAAGTATATTTTTGGAAAAGACTAATACACGTGTTATTTTCTCACTTCGTACTTTCGCATGTTAAAATTCATTTGGATATAAAACTTTCAAAGTATTATATATATTAATATATATATATATATATATATATAGGGAGCCGCTAGAATGAGAACCACCTCGAGTTGTAAGAACCGCGAGAACTACACCCCACGGAGCGCCGTTCGCCGCGATTTTTTTTTTTTACAAGTAGATGTGTGCATTATAAACACGGCCATAAAAAATCACGGCGAACGGCGCTCCGTGGGGTGTACTTTTTTACACCTCAAGTTTGGTGAAAAAAAAAGAAAAAAGAAAAAAAATTAAAAAACACCAAACTTGAGGTGTAAAAAAGTACACCCCACGGAGCGCCGTTCGCCGTGATTTTTTATGGCCGTGTTTATAATGCACACATCTACTTGTAAAAAAAAATCGCGGCGAACGGCGCTCCGTGGGGTGTAGTTCTCGCGGTTCTTACAACTCGGGGTGGTTCTCATTCTAGCAGCCCCCTATATATATATATATATATATATATATATATATATATATATATATATATATATATATAGACACATACTGCAAATTAAAAAAATGGAGGCATAAAAAAGTCAAAGAGTTGACAGATTCCCACACTACAAAACTTTCATTTTTCAATCAGTGACAAAGATAAAAATATTAGAAAAAAGAGAAGTGAGAGTGTATTTTTGGAAAAGAAAAATACTAATGATTTAAAATAACATCCTTGCAATACACGTTGATTTACTTATGATTAACTTATTTTAATATGAACAAATAAGGCAAATATAATTATATGTGGTGTATGATCAAACAAAAAATTAATTTTGTTTAATTAGATAAAAGAAGATCTTATCCTTTCATTTTTTAAATCAATGGCTAAGATAAAAATATAGGAAACAAGAAAATTGGAAGTGTTTTTTTTTAAAGACTATTACACACGTTATTTTCTCACTTTGTACCTTCGCATTTTAAAATTTATTTGTATTTTAAACTTTCAATATATATATATATGTATATATACATATATATATATATATATATATATATAGGATTAGGTTCAAATGTGAACAAAAACCCAAGAGTGAACTGCGTGAACTGATCTGGACCATTGATTATTATGATCTTTATATTTTGAATGAGTGGCATGATTGTAATTATTAGGTTAGTTTTTATTGTTTTATTAAAATCAAAAGGGTAAAAGTGTAATTAGATTAATTGGTTATTTAAAATCAGGAAACTAGATTGTTTCCATATTATCCGATTCATTAAATCCCGTAATTATCTATAGGTTTATTTATCAATCTTTTGATTTCCCCTTTAAAATATAAACTCAGATCCTCTTTCTCTCTGTGCCTCTCGTTGACCGCCGGAGTATCGATCATTGCCAATATAGGACATGAAAGCAAAGTGATCTCATTTCTTGTATAAATTTCATCAAACACCTGTAAGTCACTTTCAATTCTATACAACAATTTCAACCAATAACAGAAAGATAAATATTAGTAGGTGCGTTAGTGGCATAAACATATAAAAAACATGAATATCATTTTACCAAAAAAGGATTTTTTTTTTATTGAATTCTGCCGTCGTATGGGATTTTCCGCAAGTGCCGTTCGGGTAACGGAAACATTGAGAAATGGATACAGACAAGTAAATGCAGTCGAAACGGCTGAGTGTCACCGGCGGCAACCGCAATTTGTTTTTCAGATCCGAATCGATCACCGTAGTATCGATCGTTGCCGGATGACTGAACGGAATGCGATCTATCAGGTTTGTGATTTTTTTTTGCATAGTTCTTATTTTTTGCTGCGGTAAGTTTCTGATTTTATTATATGATTAATGTGTATTCTGATTATTGGTATTGTTTTTTTGGGAAAAATGTGATGAAGATTGTACATTGGGTTGTACACATATGTGCAGGGGTGTTTTATGTCTATTATACTCTGTTTGAGGCGGGTGTACACATGTGTATTCTGATTATTGGTATTGCTTTTTTGGGGAAAATGTGATGAACATTGTACACTGGGTTGTACACATATGTACAGTGTGTTTTTTGTTTATTATGTTTTGTTTTGAGGCGGGTGTACACATGTGTATTCCGATTTTGCTTTGTTTTTAATGCGATGTACACATGTGTATAACGTCTGTTTTTGTGATATCTCATAATTTTTTGTGTATTGAATGAAGAAAGTTGTTTGATGTACACTTGTGAATTATGCAAAATATTAGCTGCTGAGTTTTTTTTGTGATATTATAGGAGATGTCGTTAACGAGAAAGTGGAGATGGAAGGTCGATAAGGATGATTCACGTATGAGCTTGGCTAATGTGACCCGGTTAACGAGTAATATTATTTTTGTTTGCTTGGACGATAAGAATGATTCAGCATACAACGTGGTGAATACTTGTAAAAGACTATTTTTTTGTTTTTCGGATTATGTTGGGTTTATTGTTTTTACGAAACTGGAACTTTGTAATTGTATGTTTTTTTGCTTGGTTTGACAAACATTATGGAACTTGTAATTTCTTAAATATAAAATAGTTTTACATGTATTGTTTCTATCTATGTATTATGTAGCTAGATACACATATGTACGATGCTGAGTATACATGTGTACTGTTCTATTCATATCCAAATACACATGTGTATACCGTTGAAATATGAAGGTTACGTGGATTTTAAAAATCAAAATTTGAATTCTGGTGATGAAATCTGAAAGTTACTGTTGATCTTAAAACTGAAATTGAAATCTGGTGATTTTTTATTTGTTTTTATAATTATCTTCTTAAAAAATAAAAGATATTGTGGATAATGAAATTAAAATAGGAAATATGTAACTTAATTCAATTATTAAAATAATGATTTAAATCTAATTTTTTATATAATTACAATCCTACCCTTAACAACTAAAAAGGAAATCAAGGGTCCAGATCTGTTCACGCAGTTCACTCTTGGAAGGTTGTTCACGCTGGAACCCTACCCTATATATATATATAGGGAGGGGCTCATGCGAGAACTACCCTTATTGTGAGAACCTTGAGAACCAATGTGAACACAACCAAAAATAGCTAAAAAAACCTAAAAAAAACTAACCCCCACCCCTCCCCAAAAAACCTAAACCCCCCACCCCCCCCCCAAAAAAAACCTAACCCCCCCCCCCCCAAAGCTAAATGCTAAAAACTAAAACCCCCAAAAAAACCTAAAAAAAAACCTAAACCCCGCCCCCCCCCCCCAAAAAAAAAAAAAAAAAAAACCTAAACCCCCCTCCCCCACCCCCCAAAAACCTAAACCCCCCCCCCACCCCAAGCTAAAATGCTAAAAACTAAACCCCCAAAAAACCTAAAAAAATCTAAAAAATAAAATTTTAATATTTTTTATGCTCAAATCGCTACTTTTAGTGGCAAAAAAAAATTTTTTTTTTTAAATATTAAAAAAAAAATTTGTGTGATTTTTAGCTATTTTTAGGCATTTTGGTGTGTTCACATTGGTTCTCGCGGTTGTCACAATAAGAGGTGGTTCTCGCATGATCTTCTCCCTATATATATATATATATATGTGGTCGGGTTCATTTCAGAACTCTAAATAATTGTAGAACTTTCATAACTCAATATAAACAATCATTTTATATATATTTTTATACTTAGGGTATTTTTATCATTTATTTTATATATATTTATGATTATATACATGTTAAGAGTAGTTTATATATGTGTAATACCCAAATTATATAAATGTGTAATAACTAACTACATATATGTAAAAAACTAGTTTACATATGTGTAATTATGAAATTACTTATAAAAAATAATAAAATTACTCTTAACATGTATGTAATCATAAAAATACATATAATACATGATAAAGTTCACCTAAATATTAATATATAATAAAAAGATTGTTTATTAGGAGTTATGTGAGTTCTGTAAATATTTAGGGTTCTGAAATGATCCTCACCCTATATATATATATGTGGCGCTAGGGGATGACTGAAGTCAATCCGAGGGTTGAGTTCATTTCAGAACCCTAAATAATTACAGAACTTTCAGAACTCCTAATAAATAATCATTTTATATATAAGTTTTTGTATTTAGGATCTCTTTATCATCTATTATATGTATTTCTTTGATTACATATATGTTAAAAGTAGTTTACATATGTTTAATTGCCAAAATTATATATATGTGTCATAACTAATTACATATATGTAAAAAAAACTAGTTTACATATGTGTAATTATAAAATTACTCTTAACATGTATGTAATCGTAAAAATACACATAATAAGTAATAAAATTATCTTAAACATAAAAATATATAAATAAAAAAATTGTTTATTAGGAGTTCTGCGAGTTCTGTAAATATATATATAATGCTAAATAAAAAAATGAAGACATACAAAAGTAAAAGAGTTGAAAAATTCACATCACTACAATACACGTTGATTTCGTTATGAGTTAAAATACCATCCTTGCAATACACTTATTATTTACTTATTCTAAGATGAAGAAATAAGAAAAGTCTAATTATATAGGATGAAATCAAATAAAAAGTTAATTTTGTCTAAATAAATAAATAAAGATCTTAAACTTTTATTTTTTTTAAATTAATGGATAAGACGAAAAATAAAGAAAAAAAAGAGGAGTGCAAGCGTATTATTAGAAAAGACTAATGGTTTAAAATTCCATCCTTGCAATACACGTTCATTTACTTATGATTTACTTATTTTAATATGAACAAATAAGACAAATCTAATTGTGTGGGGTGGAATCAAATAAAAAAGTTAATTTTGTCTAAGTAGATAAAGATAAAGGGAGATCTTAAACTTTCATTTTTTAAATCAATGGAAAAGATGAAAATGTTAGAAAAAAAAGGAGTTAGAAGTGTATTTTTGAAAAAAAAAAAAAAAAAACTATGATTTAAAATACCATCTTTGCAATACATGTTGATTTACTTATGATTTACTTATTTTAATATGAACAATTAAGGCAAATTTAATTATCTGAGGTAAGATCAAATAAAAAGATAATTTTGTCTAGGTAGATAAAGAGAGATTTTAACATTTCATTTTTTGAATCTATAACTAAGATAAAAATATAGAAAAAAAAAGGAGTGGAAGTGCATTTTTGGGAAAGACTATTAAACACATTATTTAAACACTTCGTATCTTAGCACGTTAAAATTCATTTGTATTTAAAACTTTCAATATACATACGTACATACTGCAAAATAAAAAAAAAATGAAGACATACAAAAGTAAAGAGTTGACAAATTCCCATCACTACAATACACGTTGTTTTCCTTATGATTTAGAATACCATTCTTGCAATACACTTTACTTATTTTAATATGAAAAAATAAGGCAAATCTAATTATATGGCGTGGAATCAAATAAAAAACTAATTTTGTCTAAATAGATAATGCGAGATCTTAAACTTTCATTTTTAAATTAACGGCGATGATAAAAATATAGAAAAAAAGGAGTTCAACTGTATTTTTCAAAAATTCAAAAAGACTAATGATTTAAAATACCATCCTTGCAATACACGTTGATTTACTTAGAAAAAATTAAATCGTTGATCCTTCTGGTTTCTGCCAAATTTCAATGTAGGATACTAGTAGTTTTTTATTGCAAAATCAGGTATTAATTTACTAGTTTGTCACAATGTTGAGTACCAAGGCCAAACCTTATTACTAAAATGACTAAAATGCCATTTAATAACCAGAGAGTCTATTTTTTAATTAATTATATTTGACTAAAATAATTTAAAGTTTTATTTATATGTTGTATATTTTTTGTTTTATTTTTATTTTTTTATAAAATTATACGGATTTGAAGTACATATTATTATATATAAACTTAAAGTTTATAAATAATTAACTTCAAATCCATTTAATTTTATAAGAAATATAAATAAAATAGAAAAATATAAAAATATAAATAAAACTTTAAATTATTTTAGTCAAATATAATTAATTAAAAACTAGACTCTCTAGATATTAAAGGGCGTTTTAGTAAGACTTAACAAAAAGGTTAACAAGGTTTGCCCTTATTACTCAATATTGTGACAATATTTGGCCTTAGTACTCAACATTGTAACAAATTAAAACATTAATAGCTGATTTTACAAAAAAAAAAAAAAAAAAAAAAAAAAAAAAACTATTAGTACCCGACATTGAAATTTGATAGAAACAACGGTGTAATTTTTTCATTTACTTATTTTAATATGAACAAATAAGGAAAATCTAATTATGTGGGGTAGGATCAAATAAAAAAGTTAATTTTGTCTAAGACCATAGGTAATGGTTAATGCCCACTAAAGGGCATTTTTCACCACATCATCATCATAATGCCCTTTTAAAAAATGTGTAATGGTTAATGTCCATTTCATTTATTACTTTCCATTATTTTTCTTCTCTTTGGGCATTATTATAGAAATGCCCCTCACTCTTCATGCCCCTATAATGCCCATGAGTAATGGTGTAAGGGCATTATCAAAATCTTTCATGCCCTTATAAAGCCCCATTACATATGGTCTAAGTAGATAAAGGAGGATTTTAACCTTTCATTTTTTAAATTAATGGCTAAGATGAAAATGTAGGGAAAAAAAGAAGTGGAAATGTATTTTTGGAAAAGACTATTACACATGTTATTTGCTCAATTCATATCTTCGCACGTTAAAATTCATTTGTATTTAAAACCTCCAATATATATATATATAGGATAAGGATCATTACAGAACACTAATTATTGTGAGAACAAAAAGAACAACTCTAAATCGCTAAATTTTGGGATTTAAGGTTCATATTTCTTAAATTTTATGTTTCTTACATTCAGATGTGTATTATATATACATAAAAAATCATATATTTTTCCTACACATAGTCTACATACATGTAGGTAATTTAGCCAACACATAACCTACATGTGTGTAGGTTATTTAAAAACTAAAGATTTTTCATATTTTGTTAAAAAATTCTAGTGTGAGCAACAATAAATCTTACATTTATAACATTTTCATTTATTTTCTAGGTAATTAGGATGGAAAAAATGAGTGATTCATTTTGTTCTGCGTGTCCTCGCAATATTTAGTGTTCTGCATAGAACTTTCCCATATATATATATATATATATATATATATATATATATATATATATATATATATATATATATATATATATATATATATATATATATATATATATAGGGAGGGGCTCATGCGAGAACCACCCTTATTGTGAGAACCTTGAGAACCAATGTGAACACAACCTAAAATAGCTAAAAAAAACCTAACCCCCACCCCACCCCCCCCCCCAAAAAAAAAAAAAAAACCTAACCCCCCCCCCCTAAGCTAAATGCTAAAAACTAAAACCCCCAAAAAACCTAAAAAAAACCTACCCCCCCAAGCTAAAATACTAAAAACTAAACCCCCAAAAAACCTAAAAAAAAATCTAAAAAAATCAAAAAAAATCTAAAAAAAAAAATTTTATTATTTTTTATGCTCAAATCGCTACTTTTAGTGGCCAAAAAAATTTTTTTTGTTTTAAAAAAAATTTTCTTTTTTTTTGGCTTCGAAAAGTAGCGATTTTTATATAAAAAATATTAAAAAAAAATTTTTGTGTGATTTTTAGCTATTTTTAGGCATTTTTGATGTGTTCACATTGGTTCTCGCGGTTCTCACAATAAGAGGCGGTTCTCGCATATGCGAGAACCACCTCTTGTTGTGAGAACCGCGAGAACCAATGTGAACACACAAAAAATGCCTAAAAATAGCTAAAAATCACACAAAAATTTTTTTGATATTTTTTATATAAAAATCGCTATTTTTCGAAGCCAAAAAAATTTAAATTTTTTTTGGCCACTAAAAGTAGCGATTTGAGCATAAAAAATATTAAAAAAAAAATTCGATTTTTTTAGATGTTTTTTAGGTTTTTTGAGGATTTAGTTTTTAGTATTTTAGCTTTGGGGGGGGGTGGGGGGTTTAGGTTTTTGGGGGTGGGGGAGGGGGGTTTAGGTTTTGGGGGGGGGGGGTTAGTTTTTTTTAGGTTTTTTGGGGGTTTTAGTTTTTAGCATTTAGCTTTGGGGGGGTAGCTTGGGGGGGGGGGGGTTAGGTTTCTTTAGGTTCTTTTAGCTATTTTAGATTGTGTTCACATTGATTCTCAAGGTTCTCACAATAAGGGTGGTTCTCGCATAAGCCCCTCCCTATATATATATGTATATATATATATATATATATATATATATATATATATATATATATATATATATATATATATATATATATAGGGGATCGCTAGAATGAAAACCACCTCGAGTTGTAAGAACCGCGAGAACTACACCCCACGGAGGGGCGTTCGCCGCGATTTTTTTTTTACAAGTAGATGTGTGCATTATAAACACGGCCATAAAAAATCACGGCGAACGCCCCTCCGTGGGGTGTAGTTTTTTACACCTCAAGTTTGGTGTTTTTTAATTTTTTTTCTTTTTTCTTTTTTTTTCACCAAACTTGAGGTGTAAAAAACTATACCCCACGGAGGGGCGTTCGCCGTGATTTTTTACGGCCGTGTTTATAATGCACACATCTACTTGTAAAAAAAAAATCGCGGCGAACGCCCCTCCGTGGGGTGTAGTTCTCGCGGTTCTTACAACTCAAGGTGGTTTTCATTCTAGCGGCTCCCTATATATATATATATATATATTTATATATATATATATATATATATATATATATATAGGGAGAAGATCATGCGAGAACCACCTCTTATTGCGAGAACCGCGAGAACCATTGTGTACACAACCAAAAATGCCTAAAAATAGCTAAAAATCACAAAAAAAAAATTTAATATTTTTTATATAAAAATCGCTACTTTTCGAAACCAAAAAATAAAAAAAAAATAAAAAAAAATTTTTTGGCAACTAAAAGTAGCGATTTGAGCATAAAAAATATTAAAAAAAATTAAGATTTTTTTTTTTGATTTTTTTTAGATTTTTTAGGTTTTTTGGGGGTTTAGTTTTTAGCATTTTAGGTTTTCGGGGGGGGGGGGGGGGTTTACGTTTTTTAGGTTTTTTTGGGGGTTTTAGTTTTTAGCATTTAACTTGGGGGGGGGTTAGGTTTTTTTGGGGGGGTGGGGGGTGTTTAGGTTTTGGGGGGGGGGGTTAGGTTTTTTTAGATTTTTTTAGGTTTTTTTAGCTATTTTAGGTTGTGTTCACATTGGTTCTCGCGGTTCTCGCAATAAATGGAGTTCTCGCATGAGCCTCTCCCTATATATATATATATAGGGAAGGATTTAAATGAGAACGCTAAATATTGCGAGAACCGTGAAAACAAATGAAAAAACCACGAGAACTTGGTCAAAAACAATTTAAATTCAAAAATTTGTTTTCACTTATCATTATTATTCGAATACAACGTTAGATATTAAATTTACACATCAAATTTACGTGAATTCGTAAATAAAGAAAATTTACACGTGTAAATTTGCCGTTTACACATGTGTAAATTTGTTATATTTACACATGTGTAAAGAATCTAATAAGAGTGATTTTGAGTGGAGAAATGATATATTTGACGTTGTAAATTTTTTTTTTTGATATTGTATTTTAATTACACTGTGGTTTGTATAATAATATGGTTTTGATTGGATTTTTCATTCGTTCTCACGGTTCTCGCAATATTTAACGTTCTCAAGATAACCCTACCCTATGTAACATTTTTATATTAGGGGAATGATAAAACGAAAAACAATGTGAGTTGAGAAAACCCAAATAAACCCTATGTAACATTTTTATTTTTTTCTAAAAAAATAGGGAATGTAACATATATGTACCCGAACATTTTTATGGAAAAAAATGAAAAAAAACGCCTACTAGTTTTTTTTAAAAAAAATGTTCAAAATTTGTATGTTACATTTTTTTGGACATATATATTAAGTAATATGAAATTTTTAACATTAAAAAAAACTACCCGGTGTTTTTTTGTTTTTCTTTTATAAAAATGTTCAAATATATGTATATAACATTTCCTATTTTTTTAGAAAAAAATAAAAATGTTACATGGGTTTTTTATAAAGGTTTTTTGAATTTACACAACTCAAGTGGGTTATCTCTATAGCGTTCCCTTATATATATATATATATATATATATATATATATATATATATATATATATATATATATATATATATGGAGCCGCTAAAATGAAAACCACCCCAAGTTGTAAGAACCGCGAGAACCACTTTCCACCAATAAGATCATGCCAACCAAAGGGGTATTTAGGTCATTTTGTTTATATGTCATGTCCATCATGTGTGTCTTGTCTCATCTCTCATCTCTCCTCTCTCCTCCCTCCTCTCTCCTTTCTCCTCTCTCTTCTCCTCTACCTACAAATGCCTGACTTCACATCTCTCTCTCTCTTCAAATTGTTTCAACTTTCAAAAATCCATCATCTCTCTCATCTTCATAAAAGAAACCCCAAAACCCTCATCCCTCCTCCATAACTTACCTGCACCACTGCCACCACACCTCCACACCGGCGACTCCCAGAGACCAGACCCACTCCGGCGGCCCCCTAATTTCTCCGACGGCACCTCGTTCTCCGCACCACCTTTATCTCCTTTGATTTTCTGTTTATATAGCAAGGATAAGGGGGTTTTGTTGGCGGTGTAGTGGGACCAGAGAAAAACAGGGTGGCGGTGTTTTGGTGTTTGGAGGCGGTGGCTGTGTGAGCGGCGGCGGATGAACCGTTGGACGTCGCTGCCACACAGGGGAGTTGGGTGTGGCATAATTCCTCATTGGTTTGTTTAACGGCTAATGATGTTGCTATGTTTATTTGGTAAGTTTTTGATGGTGCTTTTCAAAGTTTTGAATCTGAAAACATTTTTTTGAGTTTATTGGGGGTTTTGATCTGTTTTGATCGTTGATTCTGTTGATAGGTTTAGGAATCAACTGTTGATAGGTTGATTCTGTTTTGCTGGTGGTTTTGAAAGTTTTGATCTGTTGATTTTGTTTGATAGGGGATGATTTGTGTTCTTGAATCTGGTGCTTTTTTGAGGGGTTGATTTATGTTCTTTAATATGGTGCTCTTTTGATGAACTTTTGATTTTTGATATGTGGGTTTTGCTGAAGTTCCGGTGATTTTGCTTTCTCTAGTAATGAACTGTTGATAGTTTGATTCTGTTTTGATGAACTTTCAAAAGTTTTTGATATGCGGGTTTGATCTATTTTGATATAGTCGATTTTGGGGCGGCGATGATGCAAAAAAAAAAAACCGCAGATTTTGATGACGATGGCGCGGCAAGGACGGCGGATGGTAGGTTTTTTAAACCTGCAACCCCAATTTTGCAGCCTTTTGATTATAGGATAATCGATAATCTGAGCCAACCCCCGTTTTTTATTCGAGATACACTTTGTGTTGATGTTGTTGGTTTTTTATTCCCCCCCCCCTCTAGTCGACGATGATAACAATATATCTGGGACGCTTAACCGAGTTTGCATTTTTCTGGGTGCGTTCGTTTTTGCGTAAAAAAGTTTTTTGTAAAAAAAAATTAAACCGTAAACTTTTTAACGTAAAAATGTAAAACGTAAAAAGTTTTACGTAGAACGTAAAAAGTTTTAAGTAAAACGTAAGTTTTACGTAAAACGTAAAAACGTAAATTTTTTTTACTAAAACATAAAAAACGTTAACGTAAAAAACCTGAATTTAAAAATGTTAACGTAAAAACGTAAATTTTTATTTATTAAAACATAAAAAACGTTAACGAAAAAAACCTGAATTTAAAAATGTTAACGTAAAAAACGTTAACGTAAAAAACGTTAACGTAAAAAACCGGCGCGTAAAACGTAAAAAACCGGGGCGGAAAATGTAAAAAAATCGGCGCGTAAAACGTAAATAACGTTAACGTAAAAAAACCGGCGCGTAAAACGTAAAAAAACGTTAACGTAAAAAACCGGCGCGTAAAAACGTAAAAAAACGTTGACGTAAAAAAGCGGGACGTAAAATGCAAAAACCCGGCGCGTAAAACGTAAATAACGTTAACGTAAAAGACCGGGACGTAAAACACAAAAACCTGGCGCGTAAAACGTAAATAACGTTAACGTAAAAAACCGGGGCGTAAAACGTAAAAACGGCGCGTTGAAAAAACGACGCGTGAAAAAGTCGGGCGCAAAAACGGCGCGTCAAAAAACGAGGCGTGAAAAGGCCGGGCGTAAAAATCTTAAAAATTAAAAAAACTTATAATAAAAATTTGATTTCAAAAAATTGTTTTACAAAAAAAATCTGTTTATAAATAAAAAATAATTAAGTTAAAAAACTAATTAATGAATAGGACAAAAAAGTTAATTTAAAATTAATATATATAAAAAGACAAAATAAAGTGATTTTACTTAAATACCCTTTTGAATTGTAATATTAAAGACATAATAAGACAAAAAACTTTTAATATTAATATTAACTACTTTTAATCACATATAGTTGATCTAAGGGCCAGAAAGTGGTTCTGATGGTTCTTACAACTAAAGGTGGTTTTTATTTTAGCGATCCCCTATATATATATATATATATATATATATATATATATATATATATATATATATATATATATATATATATATATATATATGGGAAGGTTCAAATGAAAACTATTAGTTATCTTAAAAACTCGAAAACTAACTAAAAAAACCTAAAAAACATATCAATTTTTTTTGCATACCAATTTTCGCTATTTAAATTATATAAAAAAAAAATTTTTTCAAAAAAAAAAAATTTGTAGTGCACATGTGTATGTGTACTACACATATCAATTATTACACATGTGAACTACAAATTTTTTTTTTCTGAAAATTTTTTTATATTAAAATACCTGCGATTTTTAATAAAAAATTGAAAAAAAAATTTGTTTGTTTTTTAGGTTTTTTTAGTTAGTTTTGAGTTTTCACGATAAAAGTGGTTTTCATTTGAACCATCTCCAGTTGTAAGAACCGAGAGAACCACTTTCTAGCCACTAGATCAACAAGATGGATAGACAAGATTAAAAATAATTAAAAATAATATTAAATAACTTTTGTCTTATTATGTTTTTAATATTCTAATGCAAAAGGGTAGTTTAGTAAAATTACTCTTTTCGTCTTATTGTATTTATTACTTTTTTTGTATTATTATATTAGTTTTTATTTTTTAAACAAATTTTTTTATTAAAAGCTTTTTAAATTCAGATTTTTTACACAGATTTTTTAAACTTTTTACGTTTTACGTTAAACTTTTTACGTTTTACGTTAAACTTTTTACATTTTACGTTTTATGTTAAACTTTTTACGTTTTACGTTTTATGTTAAACTTTTTACGTTTTACGTTAAACATTTTACGTTTTACGTTTTTACGTTTTACGAAAAACTTTTTACGTTTTATGTTAAAAATTTACGTTTTACGTTAAAAACTTTACGTTTGACGTTAAAAAGTTTACGGTTTTAACTTTTTCTTTTTTTGCAAAAACTTTTTTATGCAAAACGAACGCACCCAGAAATCGCAACTCGGTAGGTGTCTCAGATAGTATCATCATCGACTGGGGAAAAAATATAAAAAACCAACAAACAAAAATAAAAAACCAAAAAACAAAAATTAAAAAAAAACAACAAACTCAAAAATCATGTGTGGGGTATTGAAAAAACGGGGTTTGGCTCAAAGTTTCCAATACTCATGGCTGCAAAAGCGGGGTTGTAGGTGAAAAACCTATCTTCCCCCGTCACTGTCGCGCCATCGTCATCAAACTGTCGGAAAAAAAATTTCTCGTCCTATCACTGCCAACTCAAAAATCCCCATCTCCAAAACTGAATCAAACAAAATCTCAAAACCAGAACCAAAACCAAAACTGAATCAAACAAAATCTCAAAACTAGAACCAAAACTGAATCAAACAAAATCTGGTGTTAAACATGAAAATCACAAAAACCAACAGGATCAAGAACACATACACCCTCTTACAGAATCAATCCAAGATCCACTACAGCCCGAAACAACCCAAAAAACCCTAAATAACCACTACTCCCGCTGAACTGAACTTCTGTATCATGACCCACTACAGCCCGAAACAACCCGAAATAACCACTACTCCCGCTGTTGCATTCATCGGGGCCACCGCCGTCGGCTACCGTCGTTCGGGGTGGTCCGGCTACTCTCCCGAACACCACCACTGCCGCTACTTCTTCAACCTCCTCCCACTCACCTGAACAACGAAACAAGCAGGAGACTCGGATCCAGAAAAAGAAAAAGGAACTAAGAGAGAAAGAAAAAGGAGTTGAAAGGTTTACCGGTGAAGAACATCACTGTCGTCACTTTTGGCGGAGACACCACCGGAATCTTTCTCTCTTTACAGCCTTCTCAGCATGTCCCCATCATCATCGCTGCATCATCACCGCCGCCGTAGAGGCGGCGCCGCCACCGGTGTGACAACTCGAACCCGTGACCTTGATCGTCGAGAAACGAGTATTTTATTATTATTATTATTATTATCATTATTTACTTATTGACATAATAACCGTTTACTAATAACTCAAACCAAATTTTACCCAGATACGCGCATATATATTTACGGTTATAATTAATCGTTAATAAAAACGAACCGTTTGTTTAGACATGACACACATAACACTCGTGGGCTAGTCCACCTGGGCCAAGCCTAACCTATCCTCTAAAACCCTAGCCTATAAAAACATACTAATACCCTTTCATCCCTCATTTAACTCAAAACCCTGACACACACACAAACAAAGACATCCGCCTCCTCTCTAAGGTCCGGCCGTCGGAGCTGTTTTCCGGTGAGAGTCCGGCGACACGTTTCTGGCCACGCACAACCCCCCCCCCTAAATCCCTCTCTCCTTCGTTTACTTCTCACCCACACCCACATGTCTCCACCTCTGCACTTATGGTCAGCCACCACCGTGGTGGCGGTGGCGGCGAGATCAAGGAGAGATAGAGAGCGCCACCGAAAGAGAAGAGATGGACCTGTGGCTTTCCGTCATTGTCATCAACAACAGCCGTACTGACGACGGCGGCGATTGAATTCGGTGATGACCGGCGAAGCCACAACAGCAGCGGCGGTGGTGCGACGGCGCTGGGATATGACGAATGCAGAAGTGGCGGCATTAGAGGGACGATTGTGGAAACTCCGGCTTCGATTTGAGCCCCGACAGAAGCTTCGATTACACGACAGAGAAGAGGATGGTGAGCTCGGTTTGGGGTCTCGATCCAAGAAGAAGACATCAGCCCTCGCTCATCTTCACTCGCACAAAACTCGTCTGATAGTATGTGCTCATCCTGAATTTTCTTACATACCGAGATTCTTGTTAATTGCTTTGGTATTTGGTAATCATCGGCTGTATATAATAGTGATAGTTTTGTATTTTGCAAACAATCCGATTAGGACTTCTGTTGGTGTGTTGTCCATATTTGAATAATGATAGGCTCACGGATTGCTTAAACAATCCTAAACCAGGATCAGTCGTAATGATATAAAGCTGTATAATGTTTGGTAATTGTTGAGTAATGGTGAAAATAATATGGTTCTGTTATATATGATTCAAAAGGATAAATAAATGCTAACTGGTTGATAATGATACATGAAGATATGATGGGTTGACTTAGAGATTGTATGTTGCAAAAGATGTGTTCTTGTTGTTTAATCCATGGTCCGTTTAAAAAGGGATGATTAGGAAATGTTGTTTGATTTGTGAAAAACATGAAATTGCTTCTGTGGATTAGCCATCAAATGAATAAATGTGTTTAAAGAGATGTTACCGTGAAGCATGTGTTTGCTATTGGTCTTATGAAACACGATTTAGTAACACTTCTAAAAATGATAGTTTTTATAATAATGGTAATTGTTTAAGACCCATTTAATAAAAGTGTTAATAATAAAGGTTCATTTTTGTTGATGAAAAAGTGAATGAATCTAATTCTTGTTTGTAATATTTACATTATAAAAAAAATTAACGGAAATACTATTTGAATAAATGGAAAAGTCGCACACCCAACGCCGTATCACTTAATCTACATAAGGTACAACTTGGTATTGCATGACCGCACACATGAGGAGGCCGCACACTCCAATGTGTCGCACGCCCTCATGTGTGCCGCAGAGTCCCTTATGGGTCGTACCTGGTGTTGGGATTAGCTTAACGGGCCACACACTGAAATAGTCCAAATCCTTTAATAGTCGCACACTCATCACTGTTCTATGATTATCTTGTGTTAACTGTTATATATGGAATTTTTGTGTATTCATGCATGAATAAAGTGTTATACAATAGTTGATACTGGTACACTACTTGATGAATGTGTGTTAGATACGTGTAACTAATACGTGATTATTTGTATACCGTCCTAACAAGTGGTAACCATAATAGGGTGTGGTTGACCAACTTAGGACAAACGCTTTATCTACCGAGCAAAGCAAAGGTGAGTTCACTACATTCGAGCATGTGTCCCAGTGGTCGGGGACAGTCAGTGGGTATCCCATAGGGGGATAAGTCTTTGGGTAAAAACGGGTATATTGGTTAATATTCTCACCTATAATCTTTTGTAAGTCCCTCATCGGGTATTAGTTAGTAGCGCTACTTAGGTTTGGCACCCTCACACCGCTCCTGTAGAGGACGGAGGTGAACTAATGACCCAGTCTGGCCCAGTACTAGATAGGAGTACGTGGGAAGGGCAGTCGTGTATTTCAGGAGCCGTCATTGTTCGGAATTGAGATATTAACAATATTACTTGCATTGGTTATTGAACTGTTTTACATTCAACTGGTAACAAACGTTTTCTTAAACTGTGGACTCGCCAGCTTTGTCTGATACACTTGTTACATGCTCGCAGGTTATAGGTATGTGTGGATGTGGAACTTGCCGTCTGGGAAGCTGGAGTGGTCATGGGTCAAGATACAAGGAAAATACGAGACGAGTCTAATGGATATTATACATATGGTTTATGAAACACTTAACTAATGATTTATGCTTCCGCTGAATACAATGATTTGAAATTACTGTTTGTAACACTTTATATTAATGAATGAACGTTTTATCTAAAATGTTGGATGAGTTCAATGTGATTGGTGGCTAGATCATGATACGTCACACGCCTCGCAGGGGTTTCCGCTTGGGGTGTTTTTGGGGGGTGTGACAGTTTGGTATCAGAGCCACTGGTTATAGGGAACTTGGTTTTAAAACGTGTTTATAAAACCAGACTATAACCAAACAGATCCGAAATCGACCATGACACTCAGCTACAGACTGCAAGGTTCGTCTCTCGTTTACTCATTATACAGGATAACTAGTGAACACTTTCATATGATATTGTATGTGATTGCACGTTTAGCCCAACAATATGAATTCACGTATTACTTGCATGTGTTTAGTGATTGATAGTGTGGTGTTACTCTAGATATTCGTGACCCCTGTTTTGTGACATTATTTGTTTGACATTTGAGTTTGAGAAACCATTTGACATGAGTTAGGATGAACTGAGATGAGCATGCAAATCACAATATTATTGTGGGTGCACACATAATAATAATGTGGGGTGCATGAGAGTCCCAGTAAGGCCTAACAAGTGAAAAAGGGTTCTACTCTGTTCTTTCATCAATGTGAAACGCAACAAGCCTATAGGAGTCATAGCAGTGATTGTTTCTTACTTGAACGTGACTTTTTCACTTCTCTCCGAATCCTTTCGAATCTCGATGCTATCAAGTATTACCTGAACACCCACCTGAACGTCTAGCGAACTGTGTAGAATGTTAGGTGCTTATACGCGCGTCACTGGGTTGGATGTTGCAGCGTCAACGATTGGTCTGTACCACTCTCATTCCTCTTTGTTTGCGGGAATTCAATGTACTGACGTCTTAGACCCTGAAGTGCGATCACTTCTGCAACGCTCTGGAAACATACTGTGTATTACTCAGTCAACTTGCAAGAACGATGGACAAGAGGATGAGCGTAACAACCTTAGTGTTAGAACGACCTTGGTTACTGGCAACGGACACCAGCGGGCTGACTTCAACCGAATCCTAAACCCTAGTCAGCGATTTATGGGAGTCAGATCCTACGGATTGACCGGGACATAAACAATGACAATTGACCATGGCATGGAATGTGTAACTGCCCGCACTATGAGTAGCGCCTCAGGACGTGACACGGAAATGTGACAAGATGGACCCTGTTGGTGAAAGATTGTAGGGATCCGTTTCAAGCAACGGTGTTAGAGGCAACAGTCGCGACGCCATTAAGGTATTCGTAATCGTAGGCTACCGTATGGAAACAAGGGTGACTTCGACAAGGATTGACTGTTATTAAGTCAAAATGTCAATAACCAAGTGAACGATGACAGTATTGAGAATCCATGTGATCGTAACAACACTGGTAGTGGTGCTTGTGGAAGGGCATTTAGGATTGGCGTGAGCGACGCCATGCATAATAGCAACATGGTAGCTTGTATGGGTAATTAATCGCTTCGTCCCTGTCCCGCTTAACCCTAATGTTTCTTGAAACCGAACCTGTTGTGGAATTGGCTGGTGGCAAGTCAATTGGAACCTCATATGCTCTATGGGATGCAAACTCGACCTTGTGGGACAAATGACCGACAACGACCTTCTTCTGTTATTCTTGATAGGTGTACCCTGTGAGGAGACAATCCTACGTAACCCATGCCTTCGTGGAGGATTGTTATCTGATTTTAACACGCCAGAGTGGAACAACGGTTAGCGTCATTTCAGTAAGGAAAGCCAGGAGTGTCTACGGAAGGATTACCCCGCAACGTTAACGCTCGATACTGATTTCAAGGCTAAGGAAAGGAGGATCAAGGATCCACCAATTATTCGTGATTCCTCCCTAAGTGTTACCAGAAGAACTATCAGGTTTACCTTCGCATCATCAGGTGGAATATCAGAAAGGTATCATGTCAAAAGCAGCCCTTGTTGCTAGCATTCCTTATTGTCCTACACCAGGAAGTTTGCAGGAGTTGCCTGATCAACTTCAGGAACTATTGGACATGAGTTTTATCGGATCTAGTTTTTCTCTTTGGGGATCCCCGGTTATACCAGTAAAGATAAGCCTTTTTCGTATATGTACCGATTATCGAGAACGTAACAAGATGACAGTCAGGAACCGCTTGTCTCGACCATGTATTGGCCACCTGTCGACCAGTTGCAGGGAACAAGCTTCCATTCGGGGATTTGCTAGCAAACGGACTATCATCAGATGGAAGTCCAAGAGGAGAATGCTCTTAGAACAACACGTCGAACACAATGCAGCCATTTCAACTTTGTACACCATGATCATTGAGTTGATCAACACACCAGCAGCTTCAGGGAATCACATGAATCGACCGTATTTGTTGACGACGTTCTGAATCCTGACCAGGAGAAAGGAACACCATGGGTGGCATATGTATCCTATTTCAGCACTTCTATGGGAGGAGCCATTACGCGCAAAGTCTTGTTAAATGTCACATCTAGATTCGAGAGATGCAACAACTCTTTGGTTTCGCTAGATACTATCGCAGCTTACCCACAGGATTTTCGAAGGTCACACGACTTAAATCTCTTCGGCACATCAGGGTGCTGTGTTCATGAAAGACGAAACAGGAGGACGTCATTTCAGCTTTTGAATTCCAACTCTGCAATGCACCGAGCATCGTCTTCACCCGAGGGAACGGGTGATTTAGCAGAGTCCCAGTTACACACCGACGCAACACGAGAGAGTGATGACTTGCGTGATGGAGTTACAAAGAGGAACTGCATGACACACAACTGGCGGTGAAAACCGTGGCCTTGGGATTTTAGATGGAGGCATTACTTGGACGGTACCAAATACGTTATTTAGACCGATCACAAGGGCCTCCCGTGTACCTTGACTTCGACAGAACTACTAAATCAGTTAATGGCATCGCTGGAGGGAACTTTAGGATGATTGTAATATGAAACTTGAACATGCACGAGCTTTGCAGCTCACTATCGACTCTAACTTACCTGATCAGACTCGCTCTATTCAAACTGAAGAACTGAAGGAAGAGGATTTTCAAGTTGAATCCATGTGGGGCATGGGTAAGTAACTCCAAATGAAGGATGGCATCGGTTGAGTAGTGATGGAATCACCTGACTAAAACCGAACGTTTTCTCGTGATCAAGGAAACTAACAAGTTTTCAATATCTTGCAAACAACTAATTGGAGGAAGCAGCTGCTAGGCACAGGGCGCCGATTCCCATCGTCTCTAAATATGACTTACGTTTCACGTCCGATTTGGGGCAAGGCATGCATAAATCCTTCGGCTCACGATTGTGCATGAGCACTACTTAACACCCATGAACGAATGGTCAAACCGAACAAACTACTGAAGACATGCTTTAGGCATGTTTGCTACCGATTTTGTCCACGGCTGGAAACAACACCTACTTCGTTACAGTTGATGGAACTCAACCTTATGTGAAACAACCGTACACTAGTCCTGGTTACTCAGGACGTGCAACCATTATTAAGAGTGTTTTAGTGGTTGTTTGGCTACAATTCTAGTTCGTGTCGTCGACACAAGACTTTTTATACAACGCGCACTCTAAAGTGAGTTAACAACTCTCGCTAAAGGCGTATGTCCATAGTTTGGGACAACACGCTATTTCCCTGGTTTTGGAAATATATACGGTACCCCTAGCATGAGGCTACACACGCGTCTTTAGAAAAGTACATATTCCTGGATTGGAATACCACTATCCCTGGATTGGGACTGCTTTACATTTCCGAATTAGAGTACTACTATCCCCGGATTGGGGAGGCATACTTTTAAACATATTGGTTTAATTCCGATAAACTCAACTTTATCACTTCGTCGAGGAACCGGTTGAGACCAAACAACCCCCCCCCCCCCAAGTGTTGTAAGTTAACTATAGATCGAGTTCATTGGAACTCACTCCAAGCCATCGTTCTATAACAATTTTCGGGACGAAAATTCTTTCAACTAGGGGATGATGTAACACTCGACGTTCACAATGTAAACACAAACCCTGTTAACTTAGATATTCACTTGGACATCTCGTTTAAGTCCAAGAAAACCAAGTGTCTCGAAAATTTCACAAAACACTCACGGAATCGTATTACAAGTGAATAATTAATTGCGTGAAATTCTATGCAATGTGAAATGAGTATGGACTATGTGAATCTTTGTGTTATGAGAAAATTACCTGAACTTGCATGCTACATGACTTTATGAGCTATGTGATTTGCATGTTTGTTTTGTGAACTTTCGTGTAACTACGTGTAAACAGTAAGGTTGTTAACGAATCCATAAATAAGAGCGTATTGTATATCCTAGCTTAAATTTCGAGGACGAAATTTCTATAGCATGGAGAGAATGTGACAACTCGAACCCGTGACCTTGATCGTCGAGAAACGAGTATTTTATTATTATTATTATTATTATCATTATTTACTTATTGACATAATAACCGTTTACTAATAACTCAAACCAAATTTTACCCAGATACGCGCATATATATTTACGGTTATAATTAATCGTTAATAAAAACGAACCGTTTGTTTAGACATGACACACATAACACTCGTGGGCTAGTCCACCTGGGCCAAGCCTAACCTATCCTCTAAAACCCTAGCCTATAAAAACATACTAATACCCTTTCATCCCTCATTTAACTCAAAACCCTGACACACACACAAACAAAGACATCCGCCTCCTCTCTAAGGTCCGGCCGTCGGAGCTGTTTTCCGGTGAGAGTCCGGCGACACGTTTCTGGCCACGCACAACCCCCCCCCCCTAAATCCCTCTCTCCTTCGTTTACTTCTCACCCACACCCACATGTCTCCACCTCTGCACTTATGGTCAGCCACCACCGTGGTGGCGGCGGCGGCGAGATCAAGGAGAGATAGAGAGCGCCACCGAAAGAGAAGAGATGGACCTGTGGCTTTCCGTCATTGTCATCAACAACAGCCGTACTGACGACGGCGGCGATTGAATTCGGTGATGACCGGCGAAGCCACAACAGCAGCGGCGGTGGTGCGACGGCGCTGGGATATGACGAATGCAGAAGTGGCGGCATTAGAGGGACGATTGTGGAAACTCCGGCTTCGATTTGAGCCCCGACAGAAGCTTCGATTACACGACAGAGAAGAGGATGGTGAGCTCGGTTTGGGGTCTCGATCCAAGAAGAAGACATCAGCCCTCGCTCATCTTCACTCGCACAAAACTCGTCTGATAGTATGTGCTCATCCTGAATTTTCTTACATACCGAGATTCTTGTTAATTGCTTTGGTATTTGGTAATCATCGGCTGTATATAATAGTGATAGTTTTGTATTTTGCAAACAATCCGATTAGGACTTCTGTTGGTGTGTTGTCCATATTTGAATAATGATAGGCTCACGGATTGCTTAAACAATCCTAAACCAGGATCAGTCGTAATGATATAAAGCTGTATAATGTTTGGTAATTGTTGAGTAATGGTGAAAATAATATGGTTCTGTTATATATGATTCAAAAGGATAAATAAATGCTAACTGGTTGATAATGATACATGAAGATATGATGGGTTGACTTAGAGATTGTATGTTGCAAAAGATGTGTTCTTGTTGTTTAATCCATGGTCCGTTTAAAAAGGGATGATTAGGAAATGTTGTTTGATTTGTGAAAAACATGAAATTGCTTCTGTGGATTAGCCATCAAATGAATAAATGTGTTTAAAGAGATGTTACCGTGAAGCATGTGTTTGCTATTGGTCTTATGAAACACGATTTAGTAACACTTCTAAAAATGATAGTTTTTATAATAATGGTAATTGTTTAAGACCCATTTAATAAAAGTGTTAATAATAAAGGTTCATTTTTGTTGATGAAAAAGTGAATGAATCTAATTCTTGTTTGTAATATTTACATTATAAAAAAAATTAACGGAAATACTATTTGAATAAATGGAAAAGTCGCACACCCAACGCCGTATCACTTAATCTACATAAGGTACAACTTGGTATTGCATGACCGCACACATGAGGAGGCCGCACACTCCAATGTGTCGCACGCCCTCATGTGTGCCGCAGAGTCCCTTATGGGTCGTACCTGGTGTTGGGATTAGCTTAACGGGCCACACACTGAAATAGTCCAAATCCTTTAATAGTCGCACACTCATCACTGTTCTATGATTATCTTGTGTTAACTGTTATATATGGAATTTTTGTGTATTCATGCATGAATAAAGTGTTATACAATAGTTGATACTGGTACACTACTTGATGAATGTGTGTTAGATACGTGTAACTAATACGTGATTATTTGTATACCGTCCTAACAAGTGGTAACCATAATAGGGTGTGGTTGACCAACTTAGGACAAACGCTTTATCTACCGAGCAAAGCAAAGGTGAGTTCACTACATTCGAGCATGTGTCCCAGTGGTCGGGGACAGTCAGTGGGTATCCCATAGGGGGATAAGTCTTTGGGTAAAAACGGGTATATTGGTTAATATTCTCACCTATAATCTTTTGTAAGTCCCTCATCGGGTATTAGTTAGTAGCGCTACTTAGGTTTGGCACCCTCACACCGCTCCTGTAGAGGACGGAGGTGAACTAATGACCCAGTCTGGCCCAGTACTAGATAGGAGTACGTGGGAAGGGCAGTCGTGTATTTCAGGAGCCGTCATTGTTCGGAATTGAGATATTAACAATATTACTTGCATTGGTTATTGAACTGTTTTACATTCAACTGGTAACAAACGTTTTCTTAAACTGTGGACTCGCCAGCTTTGTCTGATACACTTGTTACATGCTCGCAGGTTATAGGTATGTGTGGATGTGGAACTTGCCGTCTGGGAAGCTGGAGTGGTCATGGGTCAAGATACAAGGAAAATACGAGACGAGTCTAATGGATATTATACATATGGTTTATGAAACACTTAACTAATGATTTATGCTTCCGCTGAATACAATGATTTGAAATTACTGTTTGTAACACTTTATATTAATGAATGAACGTTTTATCTAAAATGTTGGATGAGTTCAATGTGATTGGTGGCTAGATCATGATACGTCACACGCCTCGCAGGGGTTTCCGCTTGGGGTATTTTTGGGGGGTGTGACAACCGGACTACTCCGTCGGTCTCCCTCTCTCTCTCTTTCTCTTTCTCTTTCTACTCTCTCTCTCTCTCTTTCCTGCTTGAAACATCAACCGGCACCACCGCCACTGCAACGGCAGTTGTCATCGTCGGGTAATCACCAGGGGGAGGAGGAAGGAAGAGGGGTGTCTGTCTGGCTTGAAGAGAGGTTAGGGGTAAATGGTGGTCTGCATTTAGTTTAGAAAGATGTTAGGGATGAATGATTTTAAGAGAGAGGAGAGTTTTCAAATTTATGAGAAAGAGATGAGATATGACAAAAAGTCTGGTGACTTTAAATGCAAGAGAGAGAGAGAGAGAGATTTGACATTTAGAGTAAATGACTAAAATACCCCTTATTCTGATTGGTTGAGAGTGGTTCTTGCGGTTCTTACAACTGGGGATGGTTTCTATTTTAGCGGCTCCCTATATATATAGGGGACCGCTAAAATGAAAACCACCCACAATTGCGAGAACCACTCTCCACCATTCAGATAATGACAACCTAAAGGGTAATATAATCATTTAATTAAAACCATCAAATCATCTATCTCTCCTCATTAAAGTCTATTTTTTTAAATCTTTTCAATTTCACTCTCTTCACAATTCTCTCTCCTCTTTTTGTTATTTTGTAAAAAAGTTTTTGAAAAAAAAAATTGTAAAAAAGTTTTTGTAAAAAAAAGTTTAAAATCGTAAAAAAAAAAGATTTGGTAAAAAATGTAAAAAAGTTTAAAATGTGTGTGTAAAAAATGTTAAAACCGTAAAAAAGTTTTCGTATAAATTTTTGTCTTTTGTAAAAAAAGTTTTTATGAAAAAAAGTTTTTTGGTAAAAAAGTTTATGTAAAAAAAAGTTTAAAACCGTAAAAAAACGTTTTCGTAAAAAAACGTAAAAAATTTTAAAAAATGTGTGTGTAAAAAAAAGGTTAAAACTGTAAAAAAATAATTGTATAAATTTTTGTTCTTTGATAAAAAGTTTTTGTAAAAAAGTTTTTTTTTGTAAAAAGAAAGTTTAAAACCGTAAAAAAAGTTTTGGTAAAAAAAAGTTTAAAACCGTAAAAAAAAGTTTAAAAACGTGTGTGTAAAAAAGAGGTGCGTAAATACGGGGCGTAAAATGGCGCGTAAAAAAACAGCACGTAAAAAAGGGGTGTAAAAATGGCGCGTAAAAACGGGGCGTAAAAAAGGGCTCGTAAAAAAACCGGGTGATAAAATGACGCGTAAATACGGGGCCGGAATACGGGGGCGTAAAACGACGCGTAAAAACGGGGCATAAAAGACGGCGCGTAAAAACGGGCGTAAAAAACGGTGCGTAAAACCGGGCGTAAAAACGGCGCGTAAAAACGGGGCGTAAAAAACAGCGCGTAAAAAAACCGGCTTGTAAAAACATTTTTTGTAAAAAATCATGGCAAATATTGTTTTTTTGTAAAAAAATTAGATTTTAAAATGTTTTTTAATTAAAAAATTGGATTTTAATAAAAAACAGTTAATTTAATAAGACAAAAAAGTAATAAAAAACAGTATATACATTAAGACAAAAAGTCAAATTTACTAAACTGCCCTTTTGGCATTAAATTATTAAAAACATAATAAGATAAAAAGAATTTAATTTTTTTATAACTTTTAATCTCATCCATCCATCTTCAAAGATCATTGGTTGGAAAGTGGTTCTCGTGGTTCTCTTAACTGGGGTGGTTTTCATTTTAGCGGCCCCCTATATATATATATATGGGGAAGGTTCATTTGAGAAATAAATCAAATTGAGAACAAAAAGAACAAATGGTACAATTGTAGAATATTAAATAGTTTTTCTCTCATCTTATTTATTTTTATCTTTGACTAATTAATTAGTCATTAAGACTATCATCCTCTACACTAAATTTTTTGCCTACACATATCAAAATTTATCCTACACATTTTGAAATTCATCATACACAACTCGTAATTCATCATACACACGTCGTAATTTATCCTACACTTTAAATTGTTTTTTTTTTCTTCTTTGAAAAAATATACTTTTTTGAAAATAAATTACAAATTTAATGTAGTTAGCTACTAACAAGGAGGGAAAAGATCAAATAGGAAGTATAGTTTGGGTAGTAAGGGTATGAAGCAATAATGGAAGGACACGTGGTAAATAACAAAAATCACAAGGAAGGGCATTTTAGTCCAAACAATCTCAAATTCACCCATATCTAAAAAAAACTCATTTCATTTCTCTTCAACTCAACCTTACACCACCACCACCACCACTCTAGCACACTATTTATCACCACCGTCACCACCACCACAACCACCATTATCATAACCACGACGACATCCGCCGCCACCCAACCACCACCACCAACACCGATCTCGCAACCACCTCTTATCTACACTCTTACTCAAACCCGACTTCCACAATCCGATTAGCAACCATCACCTCCGGCTCCAACGACGATCCTCTCTGCAAGTGGCTCTACGACACATTCATCTCTGATCCTGACCTCTGTCTCCTTATTCTCTTGTTCTTCCGCTACTCAAAAGTATTACATTTGCAGATTTTACGTTTTACATTTGCGTTATAGAAGATGATGTTTTTGTGTCTTATAAGTGATGTTTTTATGTTCTCTCGTTCATCCCCAACTCAAAATAATATATTGCATTTTACAATTACTCAAAACAATGGATTGCGTTTTACAATATTAGGAAATGATTATTATATTGGTGTTTTACATGATGTGTGTAAAATTATTTGGTGTTTTAAGATTAAAAGGTTTTTGTCTTTTAAAACTAATCTGCAGCACTTCAAAATAATATATTGCGTTTTACGATATCAGGCAATACTTACCATATTTGTGTTTTACAAGGTGTGCAGAATTATTTGATGTTTTAAAAATAATGGTTTTTGTCTTTTATGAACTTGTAGCAATAGATGAAAATTAATTCCAATTGTGTTTTACGTTAATTTTGTTTTGTTTTGTTTTAGAAGGAAATTGTGATTTTTAGTTTATGAAAGAGTTAATTACATAGTTAGTTCTTATGGTTTGCACAAAATAACATACTTAGGTACTAATAGTTTAAAATCACATTCTAGGGTGTTAACTTTTCATTTTGTAACGTTTGGAGGTATTAACGTTATTTATAGGTTTAAAATCACATTCTATTAGTAGCTAAGTATGTTATTTTGTGCAAACCACGGGGACTAACAATGTTAATACCCTAGAAGTTAATACCTCCAAATGTTACAAAATGAAAAATTAATACCTTAGAAAGTGATTTTAAACTATTAGTACCTAAATATGTTATTTTGTGCAAACCACAGGGACTAACTATGTAATTAACTCTTTATGAAATAAAGAAGTTGAAAAGCAGGCATAGTTGACTTCCTTGTGAGTTGCGGCTCCTTTTGGAAATCGATAAACAATTAATTGCTTTTATGTTTTTCAATAACTTCTATAAGCTTTTGTACAGTATTGTATTTTTTTTTATAAAACACAACTGAACTATAAATTGTGTTTTGGTTCATTACGTTTTATAACACAATAAAAAACACATTTTTATATGTTTTTAGTCCATTGCATTTTAGAAAAAAAAAAACACTTTCTTTGGTGTTTTTTATCTATTACGTTTTAGGAAAAACACATTTTTATGTGTTTTTTGGTCCATTGTGTTTTAGAAAAAAACACTTTCTTTTGTGTTTTTAGTCCATTACGTTTTAGAAAAAAATCATTCTTTTGTGTTTTTCAGCTGTTGCGTTTTAGAAATAAGACATTTCTTTATGTTTTCTAGTCATTGCTTTTTAGAAATAAGACATTTCTTTGTGTTTTTTTATTTTGTCCATTGCGTTTTAGAAAAAAAATTATTTTTTATGGTTTTTGTCCATTGTGTTTTACGCAACTGGGTTTTCGATTTTTTTTTGTTTTCTTGAAAATAGAGCAATAGTATACTCGTTTTAAAGATAAAAAACGCTCGTTTTTAGTGCAATTTTTATAAAAAATAATGTCGTATGAAAGATTTATTAACGTTTAAAAATGAGGGGGGGGGGAGGATTGGAGGAGAGAAACTATTGCATTGGGTTAACTAGAATGCCCCTAAACAAACCAAGCGCCTCTTTTTTTTCTTCAATTTCACTCATTTAATCTTAGCCCTTGATTAATAAAAGATGATCAAGATTATTTCCTACCCTTCCTATCCAAATAAACTTTCTAGTATATCCTAACCCTTAAAAAGGAATACTACCAATTAATGATCTATCTAATTTTACTAATATACTCTTACATTAATATTAAATGCAAAAATTAAACGAAGTAAACTAAAGTATTCTTATTAGTTGAAATTTCTTTTTTTTATTCTTACAAAAAAAATTCTCATTTTAACTCTCCATTATATATATATATATATATATATATATATATATATATATATATATAGGGTAGGGATATGGTAAAAAGTGTCTAAAATGTAAGAAGGGTAAGAAGTGTTTTAAACCATTGGATATTTGATCTAATGGTTGAGATCAATAGGGTATAAAAATGTAAATTGTGTTTTAATTAGAGGGACCTTATGTAAAATTAAAGGGCAGTAGTGTCTTTTTCAATGTTTGAAATATGGTAACCATATCATACACGACCAAAAAACTCCTACATTTACTCCTTTTTCCTTAAATATAGGAATTAATGATTCACCTTAATTGTAGGAGCTCTTTGGTTGCATATTCGTCATACATTATCATAACGAGAACTGTAATCAAATTCATGGCATGGTGTTTTAAAACAACTGGATAAATTGACTATGATTCAAGTCATGGTGTTTTTTCTGGAGACATTGTTCATGGCGTGGTGTTTTAAACATCTATGATTCAAGTCATGGTGTTTTATCTGGAGACATTGTATAAAAATCGTAAACACCATGACTATGATTCAAGTCATGGTGTTTTATCTGGAGACATTGTTCATGGCGTGGTGTTTTAAACATCTATGATTCAAGTCATGGTGTTTTATCTGGAAACATTGTTCATGGTGTGGTGTTTTAAACATCTATGATTCAAGGCATGGTGTTTTATCAATAAAAAACATTCCCAGATTTTAAAACACCATGACTATGATTCAAGTCATGGTGTTTTATTTGGAGACATTGTTCATTGCGTGGTGTTTTAAAAATCTATGATTCAAGTCATGATGTTTTATCAATAAAAAGCATTCCGAGAATTTAAAGCACCATGATGAACCCATATTAGATCTTGCAAAATGGACGACATACTTGATATCAGTATATGCAGATTTAGTGGCCATGGTCTACATTTTAAGAACAAAAAATAGTAATACGTTTGTTGGCAATCTAAGTCTCACTTTTACTTCATTTTGTGGCCACCATCATAAATGTATAACTGATATTTTATGGCATGCGTAGGTGAAAATGGAATTGAAATATTGAATCTTGCAAAAAAATAGGACGACAGTTTTTTTTTTTTTCCAGTTATCTTAAAACTCAATTAATTGATAAGAAAGGTAAATTACTAATATACCCTTTTTAATTAATTAAGATAGAGGACACTTGTCATCACCAAATTATTTCTCACACTTCTTACAAAAGTATGACTTTGTACAGGATCCTTTACCTATATATATATATAGTGGAGGGTTCAAATGAGAAGAAATTCTTTGTAAGAATAAAAAAGAAGAAATTTCAACCAATAGAAATGATTCATTAGACTTCATTTAATATTTGTACTTAATGTAACTATAAGGGTATATTAGTAAATTTACATACATCATTAATTGGTAGTTTCATCTTTAATATCTAAATATATTAAATTTGTAACTTATTTTTAAGATATATATTTTTCACAAAAAATAAAAATGAAAATTCATTTATAGTGTAGGATAAATACGAGGCGTGTAGGATAGATTACGAGTTGTGTAGGATAAATTTCAATATGTGTATGATAAATTTCGAAATGTGTATGATAACTTTTGATGTGTGTAGGCAAAAATGTTTAGTTTGGAGGATTATAGTCTTAATGACTAATTAATTAGTCAAACATAATAATAAATGAGATAAGAAAAAAACTATTTAATGTTTTACAATTGTATCCTTTTATTCTTTTTCTTCTCAATAAATTTTTCTTCTCAAATTAACCTTCCCCTATATATATATATATATATATATATATATATATATATATATATATATATATATATATATATATATATATATATATATATATATATATAGGGTAGGGATCAAGAGTGAACCATATTTAAATTGTGAACAAAAACGAACAGATCCTGGCCATTGGATGATGAGATCTTGATTATAGGATTTTAATAGTTTTTTAATTAAAAAAAAGAATAAACTGATACATAGTAACCGTATAAGGGCAAAATTGTAAATTTCAATCCTATCAAAACCACCTCTACATCATAACTTCTACCAACAATGAAAAAGCAGTCATCTTCATCATCTCTCCTCTTATCAGCGATTTCTACAACAAGATAAACATAAAGAAGGATCATTAAAACAAGGTATCATTACATAGTGTAGTATTCATTCAAGGGTTTTGAATGTTCCGTCTATATACACACGAATCTTCGCGTCTCGTAATCTAGGGTTTAGTTCGATCTGTGAAATCAGTCGTTTGGTAGTGTTTTTCTCATGTTTTTTAATATAATGGTGTTATTTGTTCATATGTTTTGGTAAATTAGAGATTTGTGCCAAATGTTTATGAGTTATTCTGCCCTAATGTCCCGAAATACCTTTAATCCAGAAGCTAGGGCTTAGTTTGCTGAGACCATTTAATCGATTAGTTGTGTACTTTTTCAAACTTTATCATATACCATTCAGATATGTTGTATATCTGTCCGGGCTGGTGTATGTGAATGTAGTGTATATCTGTTGTTCTTCTGTCTTTTTTGGGGATTGCGAAATATGTCCAACTTTTAAAGATAGGGATATTTTGTTGTTTATAAAGAAAGTAGTATTTGTGCATTTGGTTTGATTACATAGTGTAAGATACTTATTTTGTATGTAACTACGTCAGTTTAGTAGAGTCTTGTAGTTCAATCTCATTGTTCTGTAAAAACAATTCAATTGAACTAATGTTGTTTAAAAGGGTTTACCCTGTTATGTTAACTATTATGATAATACACATGTGTAAGTTATAAGAGTACACATGTGTATACAACTTGTTGAGACTGTTGTGTACATAGGATATGTGGTTGTGACGAAAAACATGAATTTTGTATTTAGGTTGCACGGTTTTTACAATCAATCGATTTCATTAGTCTAAAAAAAAGGGACTTGAACTGAGCTTGTCAAGAATGGTGTAAAATGGTAGCCTAACTGTTATACGAATACACATGTGTAAGTGATGGGAATACACATGTGTTTTAATACTGAACAGGCTGAAAAGTACATATATGTAGGTAATGTGATACATTTTTTTTTGTTATCATAGAATTGTGTACTTATTTCTCATATAGTTAATGTGTAAACATCTTTGGTTCTAATACTTTATCAGTTGATTGTTTTCCATGGTTTGTTTTAGGTGATTTAAAAAGATCAAAATGAGAACTAGTAAGTGGATTTATTAGTAAAAAATAAATTGCATATCATTAAACGAGCAAGTATTTCATTAAAAGAGGTTGTTAATATAAAAATGTAGGGTGAAAAAGCGAACGGATAGCTAGTAAATGGAAATCAAGATTTATAAACAAAGCAGAAGACCTAATTATATGTTCTGATGATGAAGAAAGTAAAGTTGTTTGGAGCATTGTACTTATGATATGTTATTTATTGGGTTACCTAGTAATAGAAAGGTGTACGTGTGTACTTTGCCATGTGCATCCTCTAACTGACTTCTGTTATCTGCAGCTGACAAGATGAAGAAGGGAGTCATTCGGAAGGTTGACAACGAAAAGTCGACACATACGTTGTCTGATGATGATTAGATATCGTATGCATGTATTTTAATTTTTTTTTTGTTTGTTTCAAACACCAGACTGAGGAGATGCTGACCAAATTAAGTTATGAAGAAAACAAATGATTAGAGATGTTTTCTAGCGCCTTGAGGGTTGTTTTGGAGGAAAAGGAGGAGTTAATGGACCTGAAAGAATACGGGAACCTTATTTTCCCAATTCTTGAACGTGGACGTTATTATTTGGTTTGCTTTGACCTGAAAAGTCTGGCGATAACAGTCATAAATAATATGCATCCTTTTGAAAGTCTAGTTAAAGTCGTTGATGATGACGATTTTTTCTTAAAGTTAACTCTGATGAAATTGGTACGTGACTGTCTTTATTTAATACACAAGTGTACTGCAAGTTTATTTAACCAAGTTGTTTTATGTGCAGAAAGATGTGGTCGTCAAGTACCTGAAGCGTGTTCGTCATCCACGTTATTATGATATTGCAGCTCGTCATCCTTTTCGGTTGGAGATAGGTTGGGCGACGATAGGAAACTATGAAGACTGCGGAATATACACAATGCGACACATGGAAACCTGGATGGGGATCATTGAAGATCGCTGGGAAGTTGGGTTCCCAACCGACATGGCTAAAGCAAAAATGAAGATAGCACAACTTAGGAAGAAGTATGCAGTGAAGTTGATAACATTGGAGGCAAACAAACATCGCGAACGTATTCTAAAAGAAGCCTACCAATATACCGGCGTCAACAAAAAGAAATAGATCAAAAGACTGCTACTGGAATTTATTTTGTGTAGTTTTGTTTTACTGGTGTTGAAACAATATATTTACTTTTATTTGACTGGTTTATCTGAACAGGCTCCTTATTATGCTTTGTTTTGGAGGGTGTTAATCATGTTATGTCGAATTATCGTGTATGGGATAATGTTTACAGTCATCGTAACATCCAGTTTCTGTATATATTTATAAGTTGTACGCTCACGCTGATGTGCATTCCGCATGTTACAAAAATAGTATAGATAATTAGTCTGATTAACTTTGAGCCTTATTTCGCACATATGTCTAACGCGATGTTCATCTTCACTCATTTATATCGAAAAAGGTTATTGCTTAGTAATGGTTGGCTTCTACGCTGCTGCTAGTTGGTTCAACATCTGGACTGCTTTGTCATTTTCGTTGAGTTAATTGGGCTCCACGTAGGATCATGAACTAAAAATTCATCTTCCGTCTTAAATGGTAAAACCCGGCTCTAGTTTGATGATTTTTAGATTCTTCACTCAGCTTTTTTGTTTTCTTACTCCTGACTAAAACGATACAATTAACAATGTATCATCAAAGGCTCACAACAATTAACCCAAGTAATAATAAAAGTAATGCCGACGGTACTTAGTGATACAAGGCATTTAAGTAAACAAATTGATGAGTCTTCACGCCCGGCAAAGTGAACAATATAGAATAATTTTAAGAGCAGATTTTAGAGGTCAAGTTTGTCATTTAAAAATTAATATCTAACAAAGGTAATAGAATGTTAGTTTTCATATTGCGTTAAACTAAAGGAATGCCCATACCTTCTTTTCTTATCGGTTTGGCTTGTTAAACTACGATTACATCAACAAAGAGGTCAAAATTCCTACTGAACAAGTGCTAAAAAGATACCAGTTATTGGTTCAGGCCCCACTTCACACACTCAATCACACACTAAATCTGTCACGTAATATGTATGTAATGTGAAAGTTATTGTTACTGTTGAAAAAGGGTACATAATTCATTAACCAAATAAGGCTTTATATAGCCATACAAGACAACAACGTGGGAATTAAAAAACATAAAAAAAAACTTATTCTAACCTAAAGAATCGGCAGTCCACTACTCCCATGAAGCTCCCACTAAACTTGGTCAATCTTAGACCAAATCAACCAAGTAAACGTGCATTTTATTTTCCCGAACTAACTCGCATGGTCAATTACGACCTATTCAAAATGACACCCGTTAAACTGTGACCCGATAACGTGTTAACCGACCCGTGACCCGTAAACAAACCCGAATAATCCAACAATCACCTCCTTAATCGGTGTTTGTTACGCCTTCACCGCAACACCGAATCACCAGCTCCTCTCGACCATCTAGACTTCTACCGGACACCCGACCTCAACCGCGGTTACGCCCAAAGTCTCCTGATTCAGCCCGATTTAAAATACAACACTTGTAACATCTCACATGGCATCACGCTGGAAACGCTCACTAACATCACGACTTATCACGGATCAACGACCTCTCCCCGGTCACATCCAAAGCCACCCGATTGAACTCCAACGCCATAATGTCACCGTATTTTCTCCATTCTTTACCTTTTTCCGATCACCCTTGTTCAAGAGGCCACTCCACCGACAAAGAAAACAAGCCACCCGCTTCTTCCGTTTTCTCACCTTGCCAAACGAGACGAATCCAAAGCCACCTGCTTTGACGGATCCATTCTGCCCGCTTTTCACGCATTACGCCCGTCTCCTCTTATCACGAACAACCGATCAAGGCAACCGTTCTCACCGTCTACTGTTATCACCGGTTGAATAGCAACTGCGCAAACCCGCAACTAACAACCGATCAGCCCTTTCAACGCCTTTAATCATTACTATTAACAGCCCCGGAAAACAAGTGTTTATCACCGGTCACCCCCGTCGTCTTAACCGGTACGTCTACCACAACAACGGCCTACCGAAAACACCATAACGCCTCCGTCTAACGCTGCACAGTTCCGAACAACCCGTTTTCCTGCTGCGTTTGACCCGCAGCGACGGGCTAGACCCTTTTTTACGCCTGCCCTCCACCGACCGACACACCCGCCGGCGGTGGAGGCTTCCTCCGATCTTCTCAAGCCCTAGGCTCTGATACCAAATATTGGTTCAGGCCCCACTTCACACACTCAATCACACACTAAATCTGTCACGTAATATGTATGTAATGTGAAAGTTATTGTTACTGTTGAAAAAGGGTACATAATTCATTAACCAAATAAGGCTTTATATAGCCATACAAGACAACAACGTGGGAATTAAAAAACATAAAAAAAAAAACTTATTCTAACCTAAAGAATCGGCAGTCCACTACTCCCATGAAGCTCCCACTAAACTTGGTCAATCTTAGACCAAATCAACCAAGTAAACGTGCATTTTATTTTCCCGAACTAACTCGCATGGTCAATTACGACCTATTCAAAATGACACCCGTTAAACTGTGACCCGATAACGTGTTAACCGACCCGTGACCCGTAAACAAACCCGAATAATCCAACACCAGTTTGTTTAAAATTCACAGATGATAAAAAAGATATCAGTTTACTTTGCAGAAGTGTATCAGAACTAAAAGATACCAGTTACTTTGTTGAACAAAACCTGCAACTGCAGATATTGCTGGCAATACAAACAACATGTCCACATATACACCTCTAAAATGATATCCTACTGGGTTCAGAATACACCTATGCAAATATACCATTATAACCTACTGGACTACATGTAAATTTAACCTGTAGCATACATCGCGAGTCAAAATAGGAGACGAGAATATTGTCAATAAACAAAGCATGGATACTGGATAAGAATTTAAAAAACTCAAAATACGTCGGTCGTACATCTGAAAACAAACTACATAAACATGTAATCTAATACATAAACCAGCAGGCTGTTTAGAAAAAATAGGCGAATGTTGTTACGATTTACGGAAACTATTCTTCACTTACAAGATCCTCGGACCCAGATTCTTCGGTTTCTTCATCTTCGTATATCTCGTCTTCTTCGTCGGTTGTCGAGTCGTCCTAAACCGGATCCCCCTTTTTGAGTGGACAGTTCCTCTTATCATGATCCCTAACTCGTTTTTTTTTTTTTTTTTTTTTTTTTTTTTTTTTTTGCAGAAATTGCATTTCCTTCTCGGTTTTTTACTCTTCTTGATTGCTTTCTCTCCCGGACCAACTGTTCATTTATGCTTACCACATCCTTTGTTGCGTATTTTCCGCGGTGCCGTGCTAGAAACCTCAGCTGGTTGTTTATGCGCAATTACATCCTCTATCACAACACCTTTTTTATTGATTGAATGGTCGTATGGTATCTCGCTGAAAAGCTTATCTTTGATAGCTTTTATCTGGTCACTTAACTCTTGTAATTTCTCAATATTGCCATGCACCCTATCTCTACACATGTTCACGTTATCACAAATCTCGTGCCACAACACACCACTCCTACTTTGGTCGTCACATAACCTATTCTCCAGGAAGTGAACACTTGCTGGGATAGCATCTCTACACCATCTCGGATGTATGTATCTAGCTATGAGGAATTAACAAACTGGCTGTAGCATCATGCTGAACGTTGGTATCTGTCATAAGTTGTAAACCTTAAAGATCCTAAAAACTAAAAAAAAACATAATACAGCTATGTATTGACACTCAACGAGTCTGGAAACCAACTTGTATAAACAATAGTTTTAAAATTATACCTTGATGGTGTTCTTCTGCTCGTTCAGAGCTCAGATGAGTTAACAAATTGGCTGGACCGTCGGGCTGCTCGTTCATGTCTGTAATACGAGTACCCTCTGTCAAAAAAATATAATTCTTAAGTACTATAAAAATACACAAAAAATATATAATACAGCTATGTATTACCGCTACAGCGACACTCAATACTAATTTGTATAAACAATTGTTTAAAAATATACATTGATGATGATCTCCTACTGGTTCAGAGCTTTGAGGAATTTCAAAAATGGCGGCAACATTGGGCTGATCGTCCGTCTCTGTCAAAAGGGTATCCTCTATGGTGAATTATAAATCTTAACTGTTAGTTAAACTAACCAATACATAATACAGTTATCTATTAAACTCACAATGACATTGGATACTGAATTGTATAAATGATTGTTTTAAAATTATACCTTGATGATGATCTACTACTCGTTCAGTGCTCTGAGGAACAAACAAATTGGTTGCAACATCAGGTTGATCGTTGGAATCTGTCATAAAATATAAATCTTTGGAATTATAAAACCAAAACCAAACAATACACAGCTATGTAATCTCCTGAACGACACTGGAAGCAAACTTGTATACAAAATTTTTTTAAGATTATACCTTGATGTTGTAATCCTGGTCGTTGAGAGCTCTGATGAATTAGCAAATTCGCTGAAATAACATGCTGATCGTTCATATGTGGCGTGATTACTAAATCTTCAGTGGAACAAATTCGCTTCTCAATTGGTTGTTGATAATTAGAAGAACGAAGTGAATGATGGTTGATGATATGAAGAACGAACCGGAAGATATGGGCGCATATTTTTTTTGGTTGATCGATTGAATTTTGAATTTGTTGGACATGTTGAAGCGTGGGTGGTTTATCTGATAACTGCCATGAGAAATTTAAAAAAGAAAATTATATATAACACTATAAATGTTAAAAGACGATCCTACCCTTATGTTAAGGTTAAGAAGATCTATGGCCAGGATCTGTTCGTTTTATTCATTACTTGGAAAGTGTTCACAAAAGAACCTAAACCTATATATATATATATATATATATATATATATATATATATATATATATATATATATATATATATATATATATATACCGCAAAATATAAAAAAGATAAAGGCATATAAAAGTCAAAGAGTTGACAAATTCCCATCACTACGATACACGTTAATTTCCCAATGATTTAAAATACCTTGCAATACACTTTTGATTTACTTATTTTAGTATGAACACCATCCTTCCAATGCATTTATGATTTATTTATTTTAATATGAACAAATAAGGCAAATCTAATTATATGGGGTAGAATCAAATAAAAAGTTCATTTTGTCTAAGTAGATATAGGAAGATCTTAAACTTTTATCTTTTAAATCAATGTCTAAGATGAAATGTAGGGAAAAAGAATATTGTAAATGTATTTTTAGAAAAGACTAATGATTTAAAATGCCATCTTTGCAATACACATTGATTAATTATAATTTACTTATTTTAATATGAACAATAAGTCAAATCTAATTATTAGGGGTGAGCATATTTTGGTCCGGACCGATAAAAACCAAAAACCGAATCGAAAAAATACCCAAACTGAACCGACCCGATTAAGGTAGGTCCACAGGTAGGTTCCAACAATTTGTATTAGATCGGGTTCGGGTCAGTTCGGTCCAAGAACCGAAGAAAACCTGACATTAAGTATGAACCGATTTCTTGCTACAGTTGTTACATCGGTTGGGATGTGGGCTGAGATTAGGGGCGACTCATTTGATATTTTATCAACTTAACAACCTAATTGATAATATCTAAGGCATAAAACTTGTCCTATTCCATCTTTAATACATCCGAATTAAATGATTCATTAACCATGATTAATTCTTGGCTACTACTTTGCTAAAATCGTCAATTGACGGTTGTGTCGACGACGTACGACACATTCTCTTATCTTCAAGAGTTCTATGTTGGTTATGTGACTAGGTGTGTAACAGATTTTGGTTTAATAAAGAATCTTAAGTTCAATGTTCAATAAAGAATTTGGCTTGCTTAGAAGCGTTCATATAAAAACAGAACTTTTAGGATATTTTCTCAAACCTTGACAGTTGGTTTCTACCCAGTAGAACATGCACCCAAATAACACCTTTTTCCGAACTTAGTGTTTAGCATACTATTCGACCAGGAATACAACCTACCTAAGACTTATACCAATAAGCATATTATACCCTTATACAATTAGTAACTTGGGTTATGTCTTATTTATTTAAAAGTCACATCCTTTAGTATATTTTACTCACACCTTTTCATTTATTTATTATATTATATTATATATTATATATACTAAAAATAACTTAAAACACAATGGTTTGAATCGCACCCCTTCAAAAAGTCATAACCCTCTAAACTAATTTTAACACATCAGATCTCTTATAAAAACTCACACTTATAGATCTTTCACACCCCTTCAAAAAGTCACAACCCTTTAAACTACTTTTTAATATATCATACCCTTTACAAAAAGTCACAACCCTTCGTATTACCCCTTGAGTAAGTCACAACCCTTCAAACTAATTTAAATATATCACAACCGTTACAAAAAGTTTTAGATATATCACATCCTTCAAAAAGTCACAACCCTTTAAACTAATTTTAAACACATCACATCTCTTACAAAAAGTCACACTTATAATTTATAAATCTATCACACCACTTCCCCAAAAGTTACAACCCTTTAAACTATTTTTTAAAACTTTTTAAAAACTGAAAAATTATGATGTTCGGTGAACCAATAGAACGCTATTACTATTATCAACTAAAAACAAATAAAATATTAAGAAAGGTTTTTATCTTTTCTTGGATTTACTATGCTTTTTTTCGTAATACACTTCTGAACCATATTAATGAAAATTATGGTATTTTGTTTTCAAACACCAAAACATTGCGACGGTTCTTCTTAATTAACATGACGACTATTGCCCAATTGTAAACAAATAAAAAAGCAACAACGAGACATCTCGAAACATTACTACGTCGGTTTGAATAACAAAATGAAATATTGCCCAAATGTATAAAAAATCATTCTGCGCACACACCATATTTCATGTACCACCGCCTCGCCGATTCTCTCTACTTTGCCTCGCATCATCATTCATTTCCGTTCATCACCGATTTGCCGACATACGTTTTCACAACATAATGTGAAGTTTCAATTAAGGTGTGTTTTTATTCCTATCGTTTTTATTACTTCGGTTCTTTTATGATTATTTGGTCCTCTGCATTCTTTACATTTTGTATGTGGGTTTTGTTTGATGAGTTTGAAGAATTTGCAGATTCATGTTAAGCTATTTGCATATTAGAAGTTGTATATCACTAATGGTCATTTTGTTTTTGCAAAAACTGAATTTTTTGTTAGGTTTCATGTTGTTCTCTTTCAACAATAAAGAAATTTAATTTCTTTCAATGTTTTACAGGATGATGATCTTTTAGTGACAATCATTTTTGGTAACCAAAACCAAATTATAAATCCATAAAATGATTAAATGTATGCTTTTGTGGGGCATGGTGTGAATTCAGTGGATAAACATATGCCCATTTATCGGTTATCACAAACCAAAGGGAAAATAATGACTTTGGTGGAAACCATAAACTTTTAGTTGTTAACCAATGGACATCTATGGTCATTATCTAAATGAATCTCTTAATTTTCCGGTTTACTAATCAACAATGTGCAATATCAATTCATTGAAGAAACTAACAATGAAAGTTATGCGATTAATTGGTCAACATGTCGAATTATTTACTCACAATCTTTAGTTTTCCATACGACAATATGATAAATGAATTACTACGATACATTGGGTTAAAGTTTTCAGATTTGACAAATAAAATTAGTATTTGATGATATTAATGATAGGGTCAACGGAAAGTTATTCAATTCGGATTAAACATAATAAGCCATTTATAATTAACACCCGCCGCAACGCGCGGATTACGTTAACTCGTTCAAATATAAATAACAAACCTAAGTGATACCCGGAAAAATTTAGATCACGCAATTGTCGAACAGCATGACCATGTCTTATAGGACGCATTGTTAATTGATGATGACGTAGACTTTTGCCCCTACTTATAAGTCATTCGAAAAAGCAATCCCAAACACCTCTTTTGCTTATTCAAGTCTTCAATCACAATCTAAGCATGGTTAGGCGAAAGGAAATAAGTTTAATAGATAAACCAAATTGATATATTAAAATTAACTATTGAAGTCAAACAATCTAACCTTCGGCATAAAGATATTAGACATAAATATTAATTCAGGAGACTAAAAAAGAGGATTTCTCTAGAGTTAACATCGCCAATTTTTGGGGTAAAGGAGACTTTGGTATGGAATTCGTTTGTTCGGTGGGTATGTCAGGAGGAATTATGTGTATTTGGGATACAAGAGTATTCGAAGCAGTGTCTTTTGTTAAAAACATATACTTTTTAATTGTGAATGGTAAGATCAAAGGTAGCGGTCTGGAGCTGAATGTGGCGAATGTTTATGCTCCGGAATCGGTTAACGCTAAGCTTGGTGTGTGGAACGAGTTATCAGCGGCTATTGAGGATTATACGGGTTTGTGGCTGGTAGGGGGGGATTTCAATGCGGTCAGGGACTCCAGCGAAAGGAGGAATTCCAGGCTTAATTTATCATGTACCACGAACTTCAACAATTTTATTTTTAATTCGGGGCTGCTTGAATACGATTTAAAAGGAAGGAGGTTTACTTGCATAAGAGGAAATGGAAAAAAAATTAAGCAAAATCGATAGATTTTTGGTTTGTTCTGATTTTTTTAACCGTTGGCCGGACGCGACTTTCAGGGCTCTATCGGCTTCTTATTCGGATCACGGTCCCATTTTGCTTATTACCAGAGCTAGGAATTTTGGTGCCAAACCCTTTAGAGTTTTTAACTCATGGTTGGGGAAAGAAGGTTACAAAGAAGCCGTCGAAAAGTCTCTAGAGGGAATTAATTTTACTGGGCAGCCAGACTTGATTTTAGCTCAAAAGTTTTCGTTGATTAGGAAGGGGCTCAAGGCTTGGAGAGATGAAGCGAAGAAAAAAGAGGGGGATTTGGCCAATTTGGCGGTTGCTAAAATGGAAGAGTTAGAAAATATAATGGAGACCAGAGGTTTATTAGAAGAAGAAGAGTGGTCGTATCTGGAAAACAAAAAGTTGTTGTTGGAAATTGAAAGAAGGAAGACTATGGATTTGAAGCAGCGTTCTAGGACGAAGTGGGCGTTAGATGGAGACGAAAACTCAAAATTCTTCCATGCTCATGTCAACGCAAGAAAAGCAATTAACGGTATTGTAACGCCTCGTTTTTCGGAGATTTTCGTTTTTTTTTGAAAGTTCATCTTGTAATCCTATTTTCAGAAACTCGTTTCCTTTGTAATCGTACTTCATTTCAAACCATTGTAAATGTGAGACTTCGATCGAAATAAAATTTATTATTTCATACGAATTATACTCCGTTTATTCTTCTTATTACGAGCTTAAACATTTTATATACATTTGATACATACCCGTACCCTTGTAAACACATGTGTAACTTACAACAAATATGCGACTCTAGATATCCGATACGTGCAAACACTTGATACACAATCTATACTTCGTTTTATACAAACTTATTTAATTTCATTAACATATATAAACAATGTGTATTTGCCTAAATAAAATACTTAATCTTATATTATAATACATAATACACCTTACCTTATAATATACCTAATTACTTACATAATGGTTACTTAATTATATGTTATTATTACACAAAATGCCTTATATTATGCTGACATGAAACATTAGGGGCCACAACGTATAAAAAAAAAAAAGGAAAAGATCTAAGGCCTTGCAGCCACACATGATTTCCATTGTTTCATTTTTTTGGGTTATTAACATCTTGAAATATTAATAGAAAACATGAGAGATTTTTAAAACTTGGGCCAACTAATATGCAGCCATTGGACCCTTTTTATTTATTACTGCTTTACCTTCCAACTAATTTTTATTAATTACACTCTTTAATACTAACCCTAATCTCCTCATTTTTTTAACCAACCGCTCACCTTAGTCTTCCCTTCCAAAACTCTCTATCTTCTTCTTTATCTCTACACTTTACTAAACCAAACCCAAAAAAAAAAAAATATATATATATATATATATAATAATACAAACCTACACAGGAGCTTCTCAAACATGGAAGGTTTGATTCCTTCTTTGGTCGCCAAACACAGACCAACTTGCTGTCCATCTTTTCATTCTTACAAAATCATGAAACCAGCTTCACCTTCCAACTTTACCATCGCTGAATATTCGGAACTTATACTCGTATACGCGTCTCCCATTATTGTGCCAAATCATGAACCTGGATGTTCTGGACTAGATACCATCTCGTTATATCTTCATTACGGCGATAACTATCTCACCGGAGACCTACGAACATCAACAGAGTCACCTCCTCCTTTTGTTTCGCGCGGGTTCTCGTCGGAGAATATGAAACCGTTGAAGACATTCTCATCGGAGAATAACTCGTTACGCGTCGGATGTCAGAGTCCCTGTAACTTCGCCGGATGGTCGGAGAAGACGATCGGGATCTTGCGACCCTCTTCTCTTGTTCGGTATTTTTTTTTTCTTTTATCGATTCATTTTACTTCCATATTAACTTCTTCGAATGCAATGAACTGTGTAGAACAAATTATGAAATCAGTGAGTTGTTCGTTGCGTAATCGACTTTGATTGTTTAGTTTTGAGGAAACTAGGATTGGATCATGGAACTTAACTGACTTGGGATTAGGGATGATGAACTAGTTTACTTTAAAAGGATTAAAAACCAGAACATGCAAATAGTTACTTTTTCTATATTTTTTTTTTTATCCAGTAAAGACATAACACGTATATCATATTTCTGGTTTTATAAGCTACTAAACTACTTGGAATAACTTAATCCTTTTCTTTTATTTAATTTAAATCAGTTTATCTATATCTTCAATTATTAATTCATAGTTGATATATATATATATAATTCTTTGAAAGACTTTTAATAGCTATTATACAATTTATAAATCAATTTATAAGAATTATACTGTTAATGCAACTTATATGAATCCAGCAAGAATCATATAGTATAAACAAACAAACAAAAAAAAAACCATATTGATCATTTATGCATATTATTTATCGAATTAATTTAAATAAGTAATTAGTAAATCTTTATCATAAATATTTATACTTTTATTCAGCATTCATCAAAGACCCTAGTATTCCAAATCAGTTATAGAAATCCTAATCCTAGCATTAATCTAGGTCCCTTACCAGTAAAATGTCATCATTTAATTGTAGGGTAATACTTCGGGACCCCTCCCAACATCGTACTTAATTACAACTTGTTTGGTTGCTCTCACCCTACGCATAATCTCTAGACTTCATCAATCCCGCTCGCGGTTTAGCATTACCATACGCAAAACTGTGAGTATACTCGTATTTCCCCCTTTTTACTTTTACCACTTTTGGGGTGTAACATGTTTACCTATTAACTTACACATGAACACTTTGTTAAACACATGAACGTTCCTATAACATGCTTGTATACGTGATGACTTGATACTTTAAACTTGGGTTATTCTTATGTGTTGAACTTATCATTAACTTCGTACGAGCCAAACCTTGACATATGTAGCGCTATAGGATTAACGACCCGCCCGTAAACTTGAGGTTATGTCTTGAGCATATTGCGTTTTCTTGGTTTGATATGTTAGACACATGCCATATTTAAGGTTTATCTTGAATCATATGCTTGCCATGAGGAATTGATCACACTTTTTAACTTATGCTATGTACATACCAAACTTGTATACTCGCCTTTGCTTTTGCATTGAATTGTATTTTTAAACATGTTACAGGTTGATGATGATGAAATGAAAACGGATAGCAAAGATGCCTAAATACTCACTTAGACGTTTAGGTTTAAAGTGTTGTATCAATTTTGTTTATGTTATGTTGAACAATGTTGTTATTTGCTTTTCTTGTAATGTTTTGACATTTATTTTGGAAATGAAATTTGGATTATTAAATTATTGTCACAAATAGCGTTATGATGTCTCGAGCAATCTTCACACTTCGTCTCATCCCGATGTTTCCGCCATTGGTTGGGGTGTGACAGATTGGTATCAGAGCCATAACTATAGGGAATTAGGAAAAGTAGGAATGCTTTAACCTAGTCTATAGTTCTAGAGCCTTATTCGTACGTTTTACTAAGCATATGTGTCACTTATGCGTTAACACTTAACATGCTATACTTATTTTTATTATGTGTTAATACCTGTTTCATCGTCTTATCCTTTATGTGTGTTCTTGACATACTTTTTATGCATTAATATTCGTTTCATCATTTCACTTTTATTGTGATATTCTTGACATGTTATACTTGTTTATTTAATCTTTAATATACATTTTTCCTCACGCGTTTTACTCGACTATTCTAAATCCGACAACACACATATTACGCAAACGAGACGAGTTCACCAAAATAGGCGTGAAACCCACAATTTGGTGAATGACTTTCAATCCTTCTACTTTTCTTTTTACACGGAATTCACCACCAAGTTAGGAGTGAAATCCTCACCTTGATGGAGAAATTCGAATTTCAAATTCTAGTGGACCCTCGTCATAGTGTTGAAATTAAATTTTGACCCGACGAGTACCAACCACACTTAGGATATGAAATCGTCAAGATAGGGGTGAAACCCGCACCTTGTCGACTAGTTCCACTCCTTGATTTTTTTCATAAATCCCGCCAAGTCTCGAAATTTCGATTGATTTGGGACATGTAGTAACCGGAAGGGTAAATACCGTTAACCGACTTGTCGGCAAGAGTATTTTACCTATTAGGCCAAAGCATGCTCCTCAAATTCAAAAGACTTTTCGACCACTTTGGTTAGTCAAAGTTCCGTTTGGAACACTCTAAACTTTGGTCAAACATGTGTTTCTATTATTTATTTATACGATGCAATCTTTCAAACTCGAGTTTACATTCGATTTCTCTTTTCACACACACAACATATTGAACCTTTTCCATACATTTATACGTATGCATGATTTCATATAATTTAAATTCATATTCCTTGTAACAACTAGTGGAGATGTATCATCGAGATTGGAGTGACTTCCTTACCTTGACGATTGACTCCACCCCTCTTCCCTTAAAACGACCTCACCAACGAGTTAGGGGTGATTCCCTTACTTAGGTGACCGTTACCAAAACTTCTCTTTCAAAATATTTTATTATGCAAACCCGATCATGTTTTATACCTAAATCCTTTATCATTATTCAAAATACCTACTTATACCGATTTCAAAATACATTGTTTATCAAACGTACTTCCTATTCTACCATCCATTTTCACTCAAATCATATACACGAGATTCTTAATCATGTCTTTACCGTTTTACTATGCGAATTTCCAAACCTTACGAAATGCTACTTATCAATTTAATCGGTCTAATGAATCTCTTGCCCATGAACTTCACATCTGATTTATTAACTGAAACACGTTCACATTATATCATCATACTAGAGACTTCCACTCTTAATCGAAATCAAACTAACCTTTCTCAATTACTTATAAGACCTCATAGATGTTATATGATCGTTTTACCAAATACTCTTTTCAACATCAATAAATCATTTGTTAAAATTATTTTTAAACAATCACTAAGTTCTCTTACTAAATTCTTTTCTAAGGGTCGACGTTTTCACAAGAACTTTCAAAGTTCAAAATTTCATGTTTTGATGCAAATGAAACAAACCCGTTATTTTCAAAAAAAAAAAAAAAAAAAAGAAAGAAAAAAAAAACCTTCTCTACAACGCTTAACTCGTCATCCAAATTTCAAAACACGTGGGCTAGAAGACTTCATGGGGACCGGCAATTTTCAACATACGTGAACTCCCTTTTTTTTTAAACAAAAGTAGCATTTCAATCATTACAAAAATACATTATGCTTAACCAATTAGTACTTTATATCCTCTTACATACACAACTATATTCTACCCTTCCAACCAAGGTCAACCTAATTTGATTCGATAAACTCAATGTTTCATTTAAACAACTATACATGCTTGTCATCGTACACATTTTGGTCGATACCTCGCGATAACATCATTTATATCATTCGTATTTACGTACTCGACCTTTTGAATGTTTTATACACTTAGATCCGTGATGTCCCAACGAACACTATATACGCAATATTTATTTTTCATACCTACACCTATGTTTATACGTTTTATGCTTGTACTTATACGCATACTACTCATACGTTTTACGTTTCTGCTTGTACACATACTACTTACATGCTTTATGTTTATGCTCATACATACATGCGTATTCATACTTAAACTTATGCTCATACTTTCATCCTTACTCATGATTCATACATTCGTACCTATACGCGAGCGTAACCTGAGGGATTCGCTTGCGTGGGTCCCACACATACTTAAACATGGACTTACTTATATACTATATTCTTGTACGTACACATTCTAAACTTTTTATGTATACCCCGATTCATACACAACTAGTACAAGCTATGCGGATCATGCGACGATCAAAATAATCACGGGTGCACACGGGATTATAGTGATAGGCGTATGAGAACCATAGAGTGTGCTACTGCGTATGGTAATACACGGAACGTAACATGACACCGAAGACGAAACGGACGTAACATGGTCAAAACATGGTGGATACGCCGCTGGTACTTCCTATATATAAGTGTTTTCACCATATTACCAAACTTTCGTAAAACGTGCCATGAGAAATTCAGTGTTTTACAGACCTCTTGAACCTAATACAAGCTTTAAACAACTCACAAACGCATTACGTCCGATTATCCATGACGAGACTTCATCTTTAACATGCAACTTTCATCTATCTAATACCCATATCACTCCTATACTTGCGTTCTCTTGGTGTCAATTGTTCGCCCCATGCTCCTATTTCCTTCATATCATACGAGCCTCGGTCACAATCAAGCTCACTCAAGCATTCGAATCCTAATTTACCTTATTACCTTTAGAACCGATTTTCTAATTTTAGCCATTTCAAATCATTTTTACCTATCCACGTTTACCCCTGCTTATGCCCCAAAACCATTTTATCCCGACAAATCATTTTACAAACTTATTTTCCCAAAAATTTTGTGCCTTTCGAAACATTTCAAGTCTCAAATTTTTACTAGAACTCTTTAAATCTGCCTCTTAAATAAATTTCGGGACGAAATTTCCTAAAGGAGGGGAGACTGTAACGCCTCGTTTTTCGGAGATTTTCGTTTTTTTTGAAAGTTCATCTTGTAATCCTATTTTCAGAAACTCGTTTCCTTTGTAATCGTACTTCATTTCAAACCATTGTAAATGTGAGACTTCGATCGAAATAAAATTTATTATTTCATACGAATTATACTCCGTTTATTCTTCTTATTACGAGCTTAAACATTTTATATACATTTGATACATACCCGTACCCTTGTAAACACATGTGTAACTTACAACAAATATGCGACTCTAGATATCCGATACGTGCAAACACTTGATACACAATCTATACTTCGTTTTATACAAACTTATTTAATTTCATTAACATATATAAACAATGTGTATTTGCCTAAATAAAATACTTAATCTTATATTATAATACATAATACACCTTACCTTATAATATACCTAATTACTTACATAATGGTTACTTAATTATATGTTATTATTACACAAAATGCCTTATATTATGCTGACATGAAACATTAGGGGCCACAACGTATAAAAAAAAAAAAGGAAAAGATCTAAGGCCTTGCAGCCACACATGATTTCCATTGTTTCATTTTTTTGGGTTATTAACATCTTGAAATATTAATAGAAAACATGAGAGATTTTTAAAACTTGGGCCAACTAATATGCAGCCATTGGACCCTTTTTATTTATTACTGCTTTACCTTCCAACTAATTTTTATTAATTACACTCTTTAATACTAACCCTAATCTCCTCATTTTTTTAACCAACCGCTCACCTTAGTCTTCCCTTCCAAAACTCTCTATCTTCTTCTTTATCTCTACACTTTACTAAACCAAACCCAAAAAAAAAAAATATATATATATATATATATAATAATACAAACCTACACAGGAGCTTCTCAAACATGGAAGGTTTGATTCCTTCTTTGGTCGCCAAACACAGACCAACTTGCTGTCCATCTTTTCATTCTTACAAAATCATGAAACCAGCTTCACCTTCCAACTTTACCATCGCTGAATATTCGGAACTTATACTCGTATACGCGTCTCCCATTATTGTGCCAAATCATGAACCTGGATGTTCTGGACTAGATACCATCTCGTTATATCTTCATTACGGCGATAACTATCTCACCGGAGACCTACGAACATCAACAGAGTCACCTCCTCCTTTTGTTTCGCGCGGGTTCTCGTCGGAGAATATGAAACCGTTGAAGACATTCTCATCGGAGAATAACTCGTTACGCGTCGGATGTCAGAGTCCCTGTAACTTCGCCGGATGGTCGGAGAAGACGATCGGGATCTTGCGACCCTCTTCTCTTGTTCGGTATTTTTTTTTCTTTTATCGATTCATTTTACTTCCATATTAACTTCTTCGAATGCAATGAACTGTGTAGAACAAATTATGAAATCAGTGAGTTGTTCGTTGCGTAATCGACTTTGATTGTTTAGTTTTGAGGAAACTAGGATTGGATCATGGAACTTAACTGACTTGGGATTAGGGATGATGAACTAGTTTACTTTAAAAGGATTAAAAACCAGAACATGCAAATAGTTACTTTTTCTATATTTTTTTTTTATCCAGTAAAGACATAACACGTATATCATATTTCTGGTTTTATAAGCTACTAAACTACTTGGAATAACTTAATCCTTTTCTTTTATTTAATTTAAATCAGTTTATCTATATCTTCAATTATTAATTCATAGTTGATATATATATATATAATTCTTTGAAAGACTTTTAATAGCTATTATACAATTTATAAATCAATTTATAAGAATTATACTGTTAATGCAACTTATATGAATCCAGCAAGAATCATATAGTATAAACAAACAAACAAAAAAAAAACCATATTGATCATTTATGCATATTATTTATCGAATTAATTTAAATAAGTAATTAGTAAATCTTTATCATAAATATTTATACTTTTATTCAGCATTCATCAAAGACCCTAGTATTCCAAATCAGTTATAGAAATCCTAATCCTAGCATTAATCTAGGTCCCTTACCAGTAAAATGTCATCATTTAATTGTAGGGTAATACTTCGGGACCCCTCCCAACATCGTACTTAATTACAACTTGTTTGGTTGCTCTCACCCTACGCATAATCTCTAGACTTCATCAATCCCGCTCGCGGTTTAGCATTACCATACGCAAAACTGTGAGTATACTCGTATTTCCCCCTTTTTACTTTTACCACTTTTGGGGTGTAACATGTTTACCTATTAACTTACACATGAACACTTTGTTAAACACATGAACGTTCCTATAACATGCTTGTATACGTGATGACTTGATACTTTAAACTTGGGTTATTCTTATGTGTTGAACTTATCATTAACTTCGTACGAGCCAAACCTTGACATATGTAGCGCTATAGGATTAACGACCCGCCCGTAAACTTGAGGTTATGTCTTGAGCATATTGCGTTTTCTTGGTTTGATATGTTAGACACATGCCATATTTAAGGTTTATCTTGAATCATATGCTTGCCATGAGGAATTGATCACACTTTTTAACTTATGCTATGTACATACCAAACTTGTATACTCGCCTTTGCTTTTGCATTGAATTGTATTTTTAAACATGTTACAGGTTGATGATGATGAAATGAAAACGGATAGCAAAGATGCCTAAATACTCACTTAGACGTTTAGGTTTAAAGTGTTGTATCAATTTTGTTTATGTTATGTTGAACAATGTTGTTATTTGCTTTTCTTGTAATGTTTTGACATTTATTTTGGAAATGAAATTTGGATTATTAAATTATTGTCACAAATAGCGTTATGATGTCTCGAGCAATCTTCACACTTCGTCTCATCCCGATGTTTCCGCCATTGGTTGGGGTGTGACAGGTATCCCGGGTCTGACTATCGATTCGAGGTGGGTTACTAAACCGTCGTTAGTTAAACGGGAAGTTTTGAAACTTTTTAGGAGTAAATTTTCGGAGGAAGTGAGGAATAGGCCGGTTTGGAACTGTCATGGCTTAAAACAAATTTCTTCGGCCGACAAGGATCTTCTTCTGGTGCCTTTTTCTTTATCGGAAATTAAGGAGGCGCTTAAGGAGTGTGGTGACGATAAGGCTCCCGGTCATGACGGGCTGAACTTTAAGTTTGTTAAAGTTTTTTGGCACTTATTTGAGTCAGATTTCTTAAAGTTTTTTGAACAATTTTTCGAGAACGGTTCTTTTAGTGAAGGGTGCAATTCATCGTTTATTACGCTCATTCCCAAGATAAAAGACCTGGTGGAGTTAAAAAATTATAGACCTATTAAGTTAATAGGGATTATTAGCAAATTGTTATCGATGGTTCTTGCGAATAGACTTAAGAAGGTGATTGGTGCTGTGATTTCGGAATCTCAATCGGCGTTTTTGAAAGGAAATTTCATTTTGGATTTTGGATGGTCCTTTGATAATTAACGAATTATTCAGTTGGTGCAAGAAATCAAAGAAAAAAGTCTTCTTCCTCAAGATCGACTTCGAGAAGGCGTATGACAACGTTAATTGGAATTTTCTGATGTACATTATGGAGCATATGGGATTTCCGTCTAGATGGTGCAGGTGGATCAAAGGCATTGTGGAATCGACTAGATCGTCTGTTCTAGTCAATGGGTCTCCTACGTTTGAATTCAACTGTTCGAAAGGGATCAGACAAGGCGACCCGATTTCCCCGTTTTTATTTATTATTATCATGGAAGCATTGTCCAGTATGATCATCGAGAATGCGAAAAATGAAGAATTAATCGTTGGAATTCAAACACCCTCAAACGGTCCCACGGTTTCACACTTATTGTACGCGGATGATGCCATGATTATGGGTGCTTGGTCGAGATCCAATATCGCTAATGTGGTCCGTATTCTTCGGGTATTTCATATGTGTTCCGGTTTAAAGATTAATATTGTTAAATCTTATTTATATGGTATTGGAGTTAACTACGGGGAGAGGAAGGATTTGGCTAACATCATCGGTTGTCAAGAAGGGGTATTTCCTTTCAGATATCTCAGCTTGACGGTCGGAGCGAACATGAATAGGATCGCAAATTGGAAGCCAGTCTACGACATCTTTGATGCTAGGCTCGCGAAATGGAAAGCGGGTATGTTATCTATGGGTGGTAGAATTACACTCATTAAATCGGTTCTTGAGAGTTTACGAAATTACTATTTTTCGCTATATAAAGCTCTAGTTCAAGTTATTAAAGATCTCGAAGCCAAAATTAGGAACTTTCTGTGGGGAGGAAGCAACTCGGTTAACAAAGTGCATTAGGCGGCCTGGGATCAGGTGGCGTTACCGTTGGACAAAGGTGGATTAGGCCTTTGTAAACTTAAGAGTATTAACATTGCGTTATTGGCTAAGTGGGGTTGGCGGTTTAAAGAAGATTCTAACAAGCTGTGGGTGAAAGTTGTCGAAGCGGTCCATAATACGAGATCAAGATGGGATTCTTTTCCGATGAGAAAGTCGATGGGAGGTGTTTGGTGCAATATCGTGAACTTGCTGGAAAAAAATTTCATAGAAAATAAGCAATTAAGCTGTTTTTTAGGGGGGAGGTCGGTAACGGGAATTCTTTGCTCTTCTGGATTGATTCGTGGTCGGAGAATGGGCCTTTGAGGAATATTTTTCCAGCTTTGTTTGAGTTAGAGGTGAAGAAAGACTGCAAAATTTTTTATAGGATCTCTAATGATTCCAGGGATTCAAATTTTTTGTGGCAGTGGTCGAGGCCGCCGGCGGTTGGACAAGAGCTTAACGAATTAATTGGGCTTTGTAGTTTGCTCATTAACTTGACATTAAAGAATTCTAAGGACAAATGGATCTGGTCGGGGTCTTCGGACTATGCTTTCAGTGTGGGCTCAGTAAAATCTTTACTATTAAAACCTCTCGGATCTGCTTCGGTTTACTTCCCGAGTAGGTGCAAGTGGCTCCCCAGGAAATGTAATGTTTTTATTTGGAGACTTGGCTTGAATAAGTTGGCTACTATGGATGGGTTATTTAAAAGGAACATTGTCAGGGGCAATTTATTATGTGTGCTTTGTGGTGAAGGGGACGAATCTGCGGATCATCTGTTTACCTCTTGTAGAGTTGCGTCTTCAGTTTGGTCCTTTATCAGCTCATGGTGTAATATCCCGGTCATCTTGGCTTTTTCGATCAAAGACTTACTCGAATCACATGAGAATATCGGTTTAACAGGGAAGAAAAAAGAGATTATTCAAGGGATGATTAGAGTTGGTTGTTGGTGTATTTGGAAAGCTAGAAACGAGGCCAAGTTTAATAACAAAGTGACGAAGATAGAGGAGATTATTCGCGACATCAAGACGATTGGGTTTTTATGGTTCAGTGTTAGATCAAAAGACTTGGTCGTTAGATGGGTAGATTGGTGTAGTTCAGTTGTTATGTAAGTTTTCGCTTGTTTTTTGTTGTTCGGTGCCGCCTCGTCTTGAGGTTTGGCGTTGTGTTTTAATGAAGTTAGCCTTCAAAAAAAAAAAATGATTAGGGAACCAATTATATATAGCAAACATAGAATACTTGCATAAGAAATGAATTGAATTCAAATTAGTCTTGACGATGAATAAGATTTGAAAAACTCACCATGAATGGATTAAAATTCAAACAAAATTGACCATGGAACCTTGCTTGATTTCGAATGCCATCCAACCTACACTGTGTGTAGGGGTCAATCGATCATCAGTATCCAGTAGCTTATTCGAAAAAATTTCTTATTCGAAAAAAATTTGGGAAAAGTGCGGGTCGGTCATATAACCTGGAACCGATATACCCGATTACGCAAAGAACCGAAACCGAGATTTGATATAAGGTATTTAGCCGGGTAATGTTTCACATGGTTGTCTGTTCTAGGGTCGCGTCGGGTACTTCTAGGGTCGGTCGGGTAGTTCAGTTTGCTCACCCCTACTAATTATGTGGGGTTGGATCAAATAAAAAGTTAATTTTCTTTAAGTAGCTAAATGGAGATCTTAACCTTTCATTTTTTAAATCCATGGCTAAGATGAAAATCTAGTAAAAAAGAGGAGTGCAAGTGTATTTTTTTAAAAAAGAGTATTTGTTAACTTTCTCTCAACATACAAGGCACATGCATATTCAATCATTTTTAAACATCAATTACTTTTTTATTCAACATTATATTTTTTAAATTACACCATAAAATCGATCATCCCTTTATCATTAATTTGAGTACTATTGTTAAATAAAATATGAAAAATAAAAAAACCTAAAAAATTATGTTGTATTTCTATGTTGTATAACATTTTTGTGTTGAATTTTTTACTAGATTTTTGTACTACTTTTTTTTCCTGAATATTTTGTGCTATATTTTTTAGTAAATTTTTTATGCTAGATTTTTTTTGTACTAGATTTTTTGTGTTGTGTGTTTATGAAAACAAAAGGGTGAGGTTTTGTGTTTTAGGACTAAAATACATTTTCATTTTACTTATAAGGAGTGCGACATGCTATTTTCATGTAAAAAACTTATTTACCAACATAGGAACTTTGAAAAACATTTACCAAAATGGGTATTCTTAAAAAGTTACCTTTTTTCACTCCTAATTTTATTGGATAAAAATTACTTCTTTTTATAAATATGTTATATTAATTAACAAGAGTTGAAGGGAAAAAAATATGGTAAACTTAGAAAATGGAATCGTGAGATTTAAAAAAAGGTTTTATAAATGTTTCTTCAATTCTTTTTTAAACATTTTTCTTTAGTTATTTTTGAAAAAAATCTAATAAAATTTCTTAGTTTTTTCACAAATATTTTCTTTTAACTTTGATAATTATGTTAATTTTATAAATGTTTTTGCTTTTTACTTTTTTATAAACTTACATGTATCTTCCGTTAGGGTAGTGGATTAGCAGGTCCAACCAGACGTAAACCAAAACACAACCCGAACCCATCAATCTTTTTTACTACAAAACAAAATACAAATTTATATTAAAAGTTATATTTTAATTACATAATTCAGTGACAATTATAAATATTAGAAGTTTTATTTTAATTACATAAAATTCAGTGACAAATATAAATATCTATATTGTTTTTATTAATAAGAAGTGTAAATGGGAAAATTTGGTATATAATTTAAATGAAAAATAATTATTTCAAACAAAAAGGAATGAATATCTACATATGATCAAAAAAACATATCTGTAAATCATATCTAAAATAATATATGTATATTATTTTAAACCTACTTACATATTTGTATATGAATGGTGAACCAAGAAAACGTTTTTTTAATGTTTTTTTTCAATTAAGAAAATTATTGAAAAATGCTAAAAGATAACGTTTCAAAGATTATTAAAACCACTTAAAAGATAATTTTTCTTAAATCTTATTAAATAATATATATTTATAAAAGGAAACTTTAATCTTGTTAACTCATATATATTTATAAAAGGAAATTCATTTTAGTTTATAGAATTATAAATGTGAAGAGGTAACTTATAAAAAAATACCTATTTTGGTAAATATTTTCCATTTTGGTAAAGAAGTTTTCTATCTACGCCTACTTGGGAAAAAAACTCAATATGTAAGTAGGTTTAAAATAATATACATATATTATTTTAGATATGATTTACAGATATGTTTTTTTTGATCATATGTAGATATTCATTCTTTTTGGTTTGAAATAATTATTTGCTTTTAAATTATATACCAAATTTTCCCATTTACATTTCTTATTAAGAAAAACAATGTAGATATTTATAATTGTCAGTGAAACTTTTAATATTTATAATTGTCACTGAATTATGTAATTAAAATATAACTTTTAATATAAATTTGTATTTTGTTTTGTAGTAAAAAAAAGATTGACGGGTTCAGGTTGTGTTTTGGTTTACGTCGGGTTGGACTTGCTAATCCACTCCCCTAACGGAAGATACATGTAAGTTTATAAAAAAGTAAAAAGCAAAAACATTTATAAAATTAACATAATTATTAAAGTTAAAAGAAAATATCTGTGAAAAAAACTTAGAAATTTAATTAGAAATTTTTTCAAAAATAATTAAAGAAAAATGTTTAAAAAAGAATTGAAGAAACATTTATAAAACCTTTTTTTAAATATCACAATTCCATTTTCTAAGTTTACCATATTTTTTTTCCTTCAACTCTTGTTAATTAATATAACATATTTATAAAAAGAAGTAATTTTTATCCAATAAAATTATGAGTGAAAAAAGGTAACTTTTTAAGAATACCCATTTTGGTAAATACTTTTCAAAGTACGTATTTTGGTAAATAAGTTTTCCATCTACACCTACTTGGAAAAAAAACTCTGAGAAATCCCAAGTAGGTGTAGATGGAAAATTTATTTACCAAATAGGTACTTTGAAAAGTATTATATTATATTTGTATATAAATGGTGAACCAAGAACACGTTTTTTCAATGTTTTTCTTCCAATTAAGAAAATTATTGAAAAATACTAAAAGATAACGTTTCTAAGATTATTAAAACCACTTAAAAGATAATTTTTCTTAAATCTTATTAAATAGTATATATTTATAAAAAGAAACTTTAATCTTGTTAAATCATATATATTTATAAAAGGAAATTCATTTTAGTTTATAGAATTAGAAGTGAGAAAAAGTAACTTTATAAAAATACCTATTTTGGTAAATTTTTTTCAAAGTATCTATTTTGGTAAATAAGTTTTCCATCTATACCTACTTGGGAAATTTTTTTCCCAACTAGGTGTAGATGGAAAACTTATTTACCAAAATAGGTACTTTGAAAAGTGTTTACCAAAATGAGTATCTTTAAAAAGTTACCTTTTTTCATTCCTAATTTTATTGGATAAAAATTACTTCTTTTTATAAAAATGTTATATTGATTAACAAGAGTTGAAGGAAAAAAAATATGGCAAACTTAGAAAATGTAATCGTGAGATTTAAAAAAAGGTTTTATAAATGTTTCTTCAATTCTTTTTTAAACATTTTTCTTTAATTATTTTTGAAAAAAATTCTAATTAAATTTCTAAGTTTTTTCACAGATATTTTCTTTTAACTTTGATAAGAGTAAATTACGTTTTTGGCCCCTGTGGTTACATCACTTTTACTATATTAGTTCAAAATAAGAATTTTTAACATATCTGCCCCATGGTCTCTATAACTAACCATTTTGGCCACTAAGTCTAACTATTTTCGCCCTTATGGTCTCTATAACTAACCATTTTGGCCCCTATGATCTCTAGACTTAGGGGCCAAAATAGTTAGTTATAGAGACCATGGGGGCAAATATGTTAAAAATTCTTATTTTGGACTAATATAGTAAAAGTGATATAACCACAAGGGCCCAAAAACGTAATTTACTCCTTTGATAATTATGTTAAGTTTATAAATGTTTTTGCTTTTTACTTTTTTTATGAACTTACATGTATCTTCCATTAGGGGAGTGTATTAACAGGTCCAACCCGACGTAAACCAAAACACAACCCGAACCCGTCAATCTTTTTTTACTACAAAACAAAATACAAATTTATATTAAAAGTTATATTTTAATTACATAATTCAGTGACAATTATAAATATTAAAAGTTTTATTTTAATTACATAAAATTGAATGACAATTATAAATATCTACATTGTTTTTATTAATAAGAAGTGTAAATGGGAAATTTTGGTATATAATTTAAAAGCAAATAATTATTTCAAATCAAAAAGAATGAATATGTACATATGATAAAAAAATATATCTGTAAATCATATCTAAAATAATATCTGTATATTATTTTAAACCTACTTACATACTTGTATATGAATGGTGAACCAAGAAAACGTTTTTTTAATGTTTTTTTCCAATTAAGAAAATTATTGAAAAATGCTAAAAGATAACGAGTTTTTTTCCCAAGTAGGTGTAGATAGAAAACTTATTTACCAAAATGTGTACTTTGAAAAATATTTACCAAAATAGGTATTTTTTATAAAGTTACTTTTTCTCAATTCTAAATAATATATATTTATAAAAGGAAACTTTAATCTTGTTAAATCATATATACTTATAAAAGGAAATTCATTTTAGTTTATATAATTAGAAGTGAGAAAAAGTAACTTTATAAAAATACCTATTTTGGTAAATATTTTTCAAAGTACCCATTTTGGCAAATAAGTTTTCTATCTACACCTACTTGGGAAAAACTCATTTGTTTTATTCAAATAGGTAAAGTGAACGGTGAACGGATATAGGGTATTAACATAGTTAGTCCCTGTGGTTTGCACAAAATAACATACTTAGGTACTAATAGAATGTGATTTTAAACCTAAAAATAACGTTAATACCTTCAAACGTTACAAAATGAAAAGTTAATACCCTAGAATGTGATTTTAAACTATTAGTACCTAATTATGTTACTTTGTGCAAACCACAGGGACTAACTATGTAACTAACTCTATTATTTATTTTGGTTGATAAATTGCCAGATGCCATTTTGGTAAAATCCTTTATTATAAAAGAATGTCATGTGTCATTAAGGGTACTCTTTTATTAGTATTAGATTAAAATCTTTTTTGGGGACATGTCACTTTCCGGTTCTTTCTTATCTTATTTTCCTATTTATCTCTTATACTAGGTTATAACTCCGTATATTACACGTATATTACACGGGTTGGGAAAAAAATGTAATTTTACATACTAAATAATAAAACAATATATCTTTAAAAACCTTATTTATTACACAGGTTGAATAAATGTAATTTTATATATTAAATAATAAAAAATATTATATTTTTAAGAACCTCGTTTATTGTAATTTATTTACCAAATAATAAAAAAGTAAAATCTTTAAAAACTCTATGTATTACACGAGTTGAATAAATGTAATTTTAGTTTAGTATAGTATATTAAATAAATATAAATTTTGGATTAATAGTGTATTAAATAAATATAATTTTGAATAAAGTCTTATATATAAATTTTAAGTAATCAATATATTTGATAAATAATAAATATACAAATAATAGTAAAAAAACCTAATTTATATACTAAATAATAAATATAAAAGAAAGGTGGAAAACCCTAAAAATATGTGCCTTCAATGAATGACACGTGTCACTTATTGGTTTCTTTTATTATATAAAATATAGATGTTCACATCATCGGTTGTTTCAATCGATAACATAATTTGTTTTCATATCATGAATCGATAATAAAGGCTACAAATGTGACAAACAACACTACAAAAGGGGAGGTGGATATGAAATACCAAGTATAAAGTTAACCAAATAGACTATAAAGAAATTGAACTAGAGTAGAGTATATGGTCTAAATATGGAGTAAAGTGAAATAACAAAGTAAAGTGTGCATGGTCTAAATATGAAAGAGTGAAATAAGTTGTTTTATTAAGATTTATGAATATATAAAACTCACTGAAATTAAACTAATAATATTTATCTATAAGATATTAAACTAAGAATATTTTGTAGGAGGGTTATCTATAATATAAGATATTAAACTAAATAATATTTAGTAGAAGGGTGATGATTATCTATAATTAATTAGAAGAGATTAACCTAAAATAATAATTATCTATAAGAGATGACCTAATATAATGACAAGCGTCGCTAAAGTTGTTTATTTTATTATATAGTATAGATATAGATATAGATTAAATAGTAATAATAACTTTAAACAAAAGTTAGATAAAAATATATATTTATTTTTCTATAAATAATTTTAAACAAATATTTAAATAAGGATAAAGTTATATCCTGAATATTATAAGTAGTGATCAGTGCATTTTAGATACACGTTATTGAATATTAATTTTTGTAAAAATGCATTGATATTAGTATAAGAGACGTTGCAATGATTTGTTTTTGTATTAGGTGGGGTTATAGTTAAAACGAGCTAAAAATGTGTGACTAATAATCAAGACTCTTGCTATATTTTCATATATATTGTTGTTGACTTAAATAATTAAGTTTGAATATAATGATGATGTTGCAACTAAAGAAGTGGAGCCGTATATTTAATTATTTGGAAATCGCCTATGATTAGGGCTGTAAACAAATCGAACGTTCAACGAATAGTTTGTGAACCGTTCGGTGAGAAGTTTGTTTATATTCGTTTGATTAGCTTAACGAACGAACACGAACAAATAATTTCATTCGGTTAGCTTAGCGAACAAACACGAACACATGTCATGTTCGTTCGACTGCGTTCGTGAACGTTCGGTAATATGTTCGGTTACATCATTCGTGTTCGTTTGATTATATTAAAAAAAATAATAAACAATAAACCTTTTATCTAATCATATTGAAAACTTGAAACCCTATTTTTTTCTTAGTTAGCTAAAATTTGGACATTCTAAGACATTTTTAGGGATAATTATGTCTAAGAGCATTCACAATCAAATCTCTTACTCCATCTTTATAATTGCACTAAAAACACTACCTTTTCTCTCTTTTTTTTCAATTAAATAATATTTTTTATACTTTTACCATTACCTTTTCTTTCTCCTCCACTCATAACCACTTTAAAAAAACATTACAAAATTATAGAGGTGAACAATATTTTCTCCAAATTTTTACTGTAACTTTTTCTGTTTTTTCTCTCTCCTCCATTAACAACAATTTACAACCACTCTCACAAATACAGAGGTTACACTCACATACATATAGAGGATCCATTGTGAATGCTCTAAGTTAGTTGAATTTGATTCATCGTTTGGTGGTGTAGTAGACTAGCTGTGTTTTGATTTACCATTTGATAGTTGTATTTAACTACTTATATCCAATGTATAAGGATACCAATGTTTTTATTTTTTTTTATTTTCAAGTTAAATGTTTGTTTGCGTTCGTTTTTATTTGCCTGCGTTCGTTTTGTTCGAGACCAGTGTTCACGAACTGTTCGTGTACAACTGAATTTCCTTAACGAACGAATATGAACGTAAACTTATGTTCGGTATGCGTTCGTGAACAATTCGCGAACATGTTAATTTTATTAACGAACAAACACGAACATGGCCTTGTTCGTGTTCGTTCGGTTCGTTTACAGCCCTAGCCATGATTATGATCGAGAGCTTTGGGTTGAGAATTAAAGAGGCCTAGAAGAAATAGAGTAGAGGTCGGTGGTGGCTTTGAGGAATAAAAGGGGTGTCACAACTTTTAGGAAAAAAGAGAGGAGGCAGACGGCTGGAGGCAAGAGGATGAATTCAACATCTATCTTACATCTTTAAGGCTGTTCTATAACATCTAATCAGTTCGGGATGACAACCGATGCTGAAAAGACAACCATGAGCGGTTAGGCTTTCCCGTGGCTTCCTCCAGGCAGACGGTTCAGTTAGGTTTTTTACTTTATTCAGTTTAAATTCAGGTTTGGATGTATTTTTGACTTTGAAAACGTTGTATGAATACATTGATGTGTTGGTTTCTCTGAACTATTTGCGTGTGTTTTGAGTTCTTGCTTTACAACTTGTTCGGTTGATGACCAAACCTAGTAACTTGTTGGGTGACATAGAGTAGGTTGACTCACACTAGTAAAGAGGGTTAATCAAATTATAAAAGATCTGATGACAAAGACCTATTTTTGATTATCATATTAAATTAATCAACTTTTCAGCATCATGTCTATGTGATGGCCAATTAACTGAGTAAACTGAGTTTTGTGAAACCTAGAACCTGAAGTTTGGAGGAAGTTACGTTTTATAAATCTGATATCTTTTCTTGTAGTTAGTTTTTTTAGTTTCTTTCAAATAAATCAAAACCCCCAATTCTAGATTAGCAGTAGTTAATTAAATAATTTAGCTAAACACTAACCACATATTCCCCGTGGATACGATACCCTACTTACGCTATCTACTTAGTTTAATTAGGTTTTTGCATGACCTTTACGACAGTCATCAAAATGGCGTCGTTGCCGGGGAATTAGTGCGCTTAGTGTTAGTTAGTTAGTTAGTTAGTTAGTTAGTTAGTTAGTTAGTTAGTTGTTCTTACTTTCTAAAAAAACCCAAAAATATTTTTTTTTGTTTTATCCGGTTTGTTTGTGATTTACATGGGTAGTTGAGCTGTGTTTGTGCAGGATGACAGATCTTACTGTATTTTGCGGCTCTTCTACATGCAAGTTGTGCGGGGAACCACTTCACCCGTGTATCGGTTGCCACAAGGCCCTATTTAGACGGGAAAAAGCGAAACTGGAAGAACCACCGATGCCTTGCTATGAATCCTTCCCATCCACCATATTTCTATGATTCTGATACAACGGCGGAGGGTGGTTATTACACTAACGGATGGGATTGGGACGAGGATGCTTATTATGAGCCAAGGAAGGATGGATGATGTTTCTGTTGCGGTCGTGATCATACTTATGATTATGATGTGTGTGCGGTGTATTTGGAAAATCCGAAGTATTGGAATAAAAACATGATGGATGCGTGCATCTCAAGACGGTATCAGGGATACCGACAATGTGACACCCCGCGAAAACGCTTAACAAAACTAGCTTCCTCAGTGACTCTAGCTTCCTCAGTGACTGTTTGCTAAATTTCGGGACGAAATTTCTTTCAAGTTGGGGATGATGTGACAACCCGAACTTTTCAGGTTAGTAACGTTTAACCTCGTGATCTTAACTCCTCGCTACTTCTCTTTAAAGCGCTACACGTTCAGTGTTTGTATGATTCTGTAACTGACCCAAACTTTTATCAATATTGTTGCACGTAATTTATAACTAGTCAAAACCTTTATCAAATTGTAATATGACTCGAAGCCCATATAATCGAGCCCACCCAAATCCAAGCCGGGCCCCCTTCTAAATTGTTTATATGGACTGTTTGGCGACCTATTCTACATTGGGCTTAAGCCCCATGATCACGGCCAAACAATGAACCACCCCACTATTACCTTTTGTATTTGTTTGAAGCTTGGACTGAAGAAATTTCTCCCTACCGAAATACACCCCATCCGAAACATTTTCCACTTGAAACCCAAACCCCCAGCCCACCTTAACCTTTATCTCGGCCCACAACACACACATGGAATCCCCACCGCCAATATTCAAGCCACAATGTCATATATATATTTACGTATGTTCATCTTCATAGAGAACACACAAACCCTACGGCAGAACAAGACCCCTCTCACAGTCGCAATCCTTATTCTCTCACCCGAAATCCCACGACGAAACCGGCTACCATCACCTTCTTCTCCGGCGATTTCAGCCTCCGACGAACACCGGTAAGATCTCTCTCGTCCATAGTTCTAGTTAATAGACTCGTCGCGGTTTCGGTTCGAGTTGTGTTGTGTTGTCACGATTAAGTGTAGCCTGCTCATGCGATCTGTACGTTTTACGTTGTACCGCGTTTAAATGTTTATGATATGTGAACTTGTTTAAGTGTATGAAACTAAGCCTGGTCATGTGTCATGATTAACCGGTTAACTGGAAAGATTTATATACTTGCTCAATGATCCATACAAGTGTTGGTAATACTCGATGTTATTCGTGTTCGATTTCGTCTTAAGGTCGTGAACACTGTACATGAATCATAATGGTATTTGTTTACGTATCTATGTATATATATATGTATGTTAACTTGCTGTTTATAATTATGAGTCTTGATTGATTATTCGCGTAATGTTCATGATTATCGGTGTTGTTAATATGTGTTATTATGAGATAAAATCCGGGTCGGAGTGTTATTCATAAGCGATTAGGAAGATGGTCGCTGATTTTGTTATTGTATATTAATCATGTGCAATCTGTTGGTTCGTGTGGCGTGATGGTTACTATATGGCTTCGTGCGGGACGATTTCGGGAGGAGTTGTGGGTTAGGTATTGTGATAGGAACTTACGCGAACTGTATTGATATTAAATTGGCAAAGTAGGTGTTGCATGAATAATTAATCTACCAAAGGTGGTTATGTGATAAGATGATGATTAACGTATAATACACATGAACATGACATTAAACCAAGTAACATTATGCTAACTATTGAGCTATTTGACATGCAATTGTAATCTGCTATGTGATGATTAGCATATGTATATGTTTGAATAAGTATTTTGTAATCATCAAATGCCATGAGAAATTTATAAGGATTCTCGAATGTGTGTGAATTACAATTTATGTGATTAAACAATTGGTTTGATAGTATTGATTCGCTGAGGTTGTGGCTTGCAGCGATTTGAGAAATAAAATAGATAATAAGGATATGGTGTAATGGGATTGGACCTCACTGGAGGGGGGCCGTGTAATACCAGTGGGATATATTGGGCATGAGGGAATTGTGCATGTGCAATGTAATGAATATTAAATATTAGTTTATGATTTTATGAAAGATCATGTTAGAAGACTGTTTGAAAATTGTGATAACTTTGGGACTTGGGCTGTTATAAGTAAACTAAAAAAAAATTATGTAGTTTTAATTAAGTGGGCCGATAATATATGTTCATATTAGCTTATTGATGCTCTATTATTCTGTTTTGAAAACCTTTGTGTGATTAACCTGAACTGAGTACTGATGCACTATTAAATGGGAGTGATTAACATGTAATTTTAATTGGGGAGACACACAATTATAATAGGCCACATGCTTACATTAGGTTCGGGTTAGATGTGTAGTGCAGCCGCATGTACATGTTGGGCTGGGTTCGGGCACGAGCAGCCCGGAACTTGCACAAGTTATAGTGGGCCGAGTCGCGTGCGGAACAATTATGAACTTGTATACTTGTAATAAAAAGGGGGCGATGTGTTTAGCTATTTACTTGATCATGAGCCGCGATAAGAACCTGTTGGTAACATAAATGAAACTATGAAGCTGTTTACGAATCGATACGTGTGAAGTTAATTATGAACTGAATCACTTGTGATAAGGTGTGATGTGAATCTGTATTATGGTTATAAGTAAGACCCGATACTTGCTAAGACTTGTGTAACAATGTGCGTTCTGCTTACTTGTAACTTGTGTGATTAATGCAAAGAATATATGTTCACGTGTACACAAAACTAACTGCTATCGGTAACCACAATAGGGACTGACTGATCAACTTGGAATACGTATTGTAACCTTACCGAGCAAACCAAAGGTGAGTTCATCTCTCTTGAGCATGCGTCCCGGTGGTTGGGACAGTCAGTGGGTATCCCGAGGAGGGATAAGTCTTTTGGGTAAAAACGGGAATGTTGGATAATATACTCTTCCTATCACCTTTAAAGTCCCTCCGTGTTGTTTGGTTACCGGGAAGGTAACATGGTATTAGTTAGTAGCGCTACTTAGGTTTGGCAACCTCACCCCGTATCTGGGAGAACGGGTGTTGAACTAATGACCTAGTCATGACCAATGCTTTGATAGGAGCATTGGAGAAAGGGCAAAATAATCAGAAGCCGTCTTGTATTGGGGTATTATCAACATTGTTTTCAACATTACTTTCGGAATTAACTTCAATGGATTAACTAAACACTTGGTAACCAACGTTTTTGTAAAACTATGAACTCACCAGCGTTGTCTGATACACTTGTTGCATGCTCGCAGGTCGTTAGGTATTTTGGATTTGGGAACTTGCTGTCTGGAGTAGCTGGAGTGGTCATGGGTCGACAGGAAGGATTTATGTGACTGATTTCTTGATACTATACTTTGGTTTTGAAACAGTTTAATTTCGTTTACTATTTGCTTCCGCTGAACTTATTGATTATTGTTTAAAACTTGTTGAAGACGTTTTTATTAATAATGGGGATTTTAATTATAACTTGTATGGGTTCAATGTAATTGGTGGCTCGTTATTGGTATGTCACACGCCTAACAGGGACACTTCCTATGTGGTAATTTGGGGGTGTGACAGACAATATCATCCCGAGGAATATTCTGAGCCCAAGGGATTGCACGGACATGCGACTGGTCACATCACCGTGCACATCCGACACCACAGTTAAAAATCATGAACGGCCCGCATACGCACGACCGTTCCATGTACAGAACGACTGTGTGATCCCGTTTTCTGCAGATTCTTAACCCCGAATCAGAACAGTCAAATCTTTTTGAAATTTTTCAAGTTTCTAGTGACAGGGGTTTAGGAAATCAGCCGGGTGTTCATGATTTGTGAAGTTCTTGCAAGGGCTAGGGTTTCGATTTGTTTATGAAGGGAACCCTAAAAAGCCTTGAAGAAATCGGAGAATCTAACCCTAGAAAGCGATAAAAACAGGAAATCGACAAGAAACAAAAAACAAACCGTGCGAGAAGATCTGAGAAACCGTGCGAAAAATGGTGCGATTTTGGGGAAATATCGACCAGGAACGAGAGTGCAGTAGGGTTTCGCGAATGTGAGAAGTGGATGCAGATGAGGGCTTTTATATGGAACAATGACAAAATTCCCCTGACCATGCGCATGGTCGTGCGGATTTTCGCACGGGGGTGCGGATTTTCGCACGGGGGTGCGGGTTTTCGCACGGGGGTGCGGATCTGATGTTGACCCATTCTTGCACGTTGACCTCGGTAATGCACGGGGGTGCGACTCGAGGTGCAGGCCAGCCCGAAATCGCACGGGCGTGCAACCCATGGCACGGTCATGCCAAATCTGCAGATGTGTCTGTTTGCTGCAGAAACCAGTTTCAGCACTCTTTTTGGTCATTTTTCGCCATTTTTACCATCCGCAACATGTTTTAACAATATTCCCACGTAGACCCTTCACTCGGCACGTATAAAAACTGTACAAACAAACGGAAACTACCAAACACTCCTAAATTACGCTAAAACTAGAAAAACACATAAAAAGACGATACTACCCCTAAAGCGCTTTTGACGCTCTTGCTACATTTTTAATCCGCGAGTCAGTAGCGTAGACTCATGCTAAATTTTTGTCGGCGAGTCGATAGCAAGACTCATGCTAAATTTTTGTCGGCGAGTCGATAGCAAGACTCATGCTAAATTTTTGTCGGCGAGTCGATAGCAAGACTCATGCTAAATTTTTGTCGGCGAGTCGATAGCAAGACTCATGCTAAATTTTTGTTGGCGAGTCAATAGCAAGACTCATGTCCCCACACTTAAACTGTATGCGGGGTGTGGAGCTCGATAACCTCCACCACCGACTCGATCGGCCCTCCAACGTAAACATTCAACCGATGCCCATTTACCTTGAAAATAACGCCGTCCGCGTTCTCTATTGCAACAGTCCCATAAGGAAATACCTCTTTTACTGTGTATGGTCCTGTCCAACGTGAATGAAGCTTTTTCGCAAACACGCTTCTTGTCGTTAGCCATGATGATGTGTCCGTCGTCGGCTGGGCCCTCTGTCTCAGCAGATACCATCTGCTCGTCCACAGCTGCTGCGAGTTGCAGCGCAACCGCACGGGATCTCTAATGAAGACGTCTCCTCAGATCACGCTCGGGTTCGTCTGAAGGCTCAGCAGCGTCGGGAGCAGGGGTTGAGGACACGAAAAATTGCTCGACAAGAATATTATATTATTATAATAAGGCTGTTTTTTTTTTTTTTTTTTTTGCTGAAAAGAAACAGAATATTATTTTAAATGGGCTGAAAAATTTATAAAAATCTGAAAATGGGCCCGAAATTTTATAAAAATTAAAGCAATGAAAATAATCGAATCGACTAGTGTAAAAACGATTTTTAAGAGCCGAAAATTCAACGAATAAATGAATAAATAAATCCGGATTAGAACAAATAAATAGAATAAAAATTTACAAGTGTACAAAAGAATCATGAAAACGATAAATTAAATTAAAAACAAGAAATAATAACAGATAAATCAACGAATAAATAATCACAAAAGTATACACAAATATTAACAAGTATATACACCGATAACACAATGACTCGGGTCGTTCCTAAAACTCGCCATTCCCCGGCAACGGCGCCAAAAACTTGGTACGTGCGCGACTATACATATTTTTATAATGAAATTACACACGAATTGGTTTTAAATTTATAAAAGTGATTATTACTTTTACATCAAAACACACACGAAAGAGGCAAGTGTACCCCGTCATATATGTAGTAAAGTATCGGTAAGAACCAAGTATCGATCCACAGAAATGGGCGGAGAAATAATACTAGACCTTTGTCACTAAATTACCGGTAAAAACATAATTTGTCTTGGTTTTAATTAATCTAAATTAAGCATAAATAAATACTTATAAAACATAGTAAAATATCTATAAATAGCCTTGCTTAATACACAACCACAGCATGTCAACTAAGTCAGTTTTGGCACTAGAAGCATTCGGTCAATCCATTTTGAGACAATTAGTATCCCTTTCGGGAATCCTAACATGACAATCATTCGGAAAGTTAAAACGATAAACACACTTTAACCACCTAAAATTGTTCTTTAACGTGCGATTGATTAATGTCTACAAAAATCTCCTAAAAATAAGTTAGTCATCCGTTAGGAGTTTTCTAACCTCACTTAATCAAGGAAAGCAACACCGATAAACACAATGCAACCACCGAGACAAGCATAAACTAGATTAAATCACAACCGAGTTCATTTTACAAATCTTGCACATAAATTCACCAAGATAGCAATTTTGGCCGAAACTACTAACTAAGCTAACAAATCATGGCAAGAATTCGTAACAACACCATCTAACCCGTTAGAGTCCTTCCGTGAGGGCAAGCTCTCTTGATTAATAATAATTGCATTTTATTAAACCACTAACCCGTTAGAGTATCATGGTGCCTACATTTTAACCAAGTTAAACTAGTTAACCAAATTAAAAGTTTACTAATACATGATTAAATAAGCTTCATTTTTCAACTATCTTACCTAACCAAGCACCAATCATCCAACACAATTACTTATAATCAAGAAATCAATATCAATAACAAGGTTGCAAACTAATCATCAAAGATAATCATAGAAAACACTTCAAAATGTCATTACAAACATAGATTGACATACTAATAGCTATAATCAAGCAAGGGATTGTTGTGTTTTTGCCCAAAGGCTTACATTAATACATAATAATCAGTCTAGATGCTTGAAACATAACAAAATTATGGAAAGATTTGAGAAACCAAACCATAAACAAGCATAAGAATGAGAATCTGGATAGTAAATGAGCAAAACCGGGCAATGTGGCTTGAATCCGAGTGAAAGCAGCAGCCTTCGGAGCCTCAAAATCGCCTGCAGAGCTCCCAAAATGTCCAGAGTTACGGATAAAATGGTTCTGTTCTGTTTATATGCAATTTCGGTGCCGCACGGCCGTTCTCCCGATCGCACGACCGTGCACTTTAAGCATTATTGGTGGTGGGCCACCATACTGCATGACATCAGCAGAGTTGACTGGTCTTTGGTCTCGCACGGGCGTGCCATGGGGTGCACGGGCGTGCATATCCGGGATCGGGGCTGGTCATCGAATCCGCATGGGGGTGCAACCATTCGCACGGGGGTGCCACCATTTGCACGGGGGTGCGTTCCCGAGATTTCGTTGCACTCCTGATCGCACTGGGTGTGCAACGCCGAGCTGAGCCTTGTTGTCGCATCCGCACGGGGGTGCCACCAACCGCATGGGGGTGCAACTTGCCCAGATCCGATTTCTTCACAGAATCTTCGCAACTTTGTCGTTTCACCCGAAAAATCATCGTTTTCATCATTTTCTTGTTTGGTATGCTGTTTTAGGCCTGTAAACAAAAATATACCTGATTAAGTATCCGAATGACGGTTTTACGGCCGAAAACGCATAAAATGGGGATAAAATGGGGGACTAAAATATGTGTAAATTAGTAAATATCAAATCTCCCCACACTTGAACCTTGCTTGTCCTCAAGAAAGCTGAACTAAAAAGCAATAAAAGACGGAAGAAACAAGAACGATAATTTACACACTATTTTATTGAAAACTACTATAGACGGTTAGCCGGTTTGTCGAAAGACAACATCAAAAGACTCAAACCCAACAAGCATATGCGATTATAATAGCGACAACCAAAAAGTCGTGACTTCACATTTAATTGACTCAACATGTTAATCTTCACACGACTCACAATATTGACACACACTCGGTTTTATTTATGAAACATACATAAAATGTGTATGTGCAAACACTCAATGCCACGTCAATGAAATATGCAATATCATAAGCTTGTCATAAGATCTCGTCTCCACCAACTAACATGCGAATAAGTGTAAATCAAGAGGTCTTTACGGGTTGTAACGTTAAGCTTGGGCGAAGGGTATGGAAATGGATATTTAAAGTGGTGAAACGGTTAAAACTCGGTAGTTACGTTTAACAAGCGCAATACAACAAAACTATACATACAAATGCCTTAAAAAGGCGACTTATGCGACAACGAGCTCATAAACAAGATTTCATCATTTTATTAATCAAAATTGCTCGAATTTTGTCTACTTCACCCTATTTTAGGGTGTTTTATTTTCTGTTTTTTTTTTTGTTTTTTTTTTTTTTTTTTTTTGTTTTTTGTTTTTTGTTTTTTTTTTGTTTTTTTTTTTTTTTTTTTTTTTTGCAAACTAATGGATTTATACAATGAATAATAAACTATAACAAGCGCTAGTTAAACGATTATTTTGACCGAGTTTCAACACTAAAAGGTTTAAAACATAAAAAGGCTAAATTTGGCTAAGTGGGCGATTATGTTGGGTAAACAAAGGTAAACGGGAAGGCTCGACATGGTTAATCCTAAAGGGTAATGTAAGGTTTACGGAAAACATAACACAAAGAACAAGGTTAACAACAAAGGGGTAATCTAAGTGCCTCTATCACTTCTACACAATTCCGCACGTTCATGGTCTTAACAAGCATACTAGTGACAAGTTCTAAATTACACATGACATCCGGCTCACTCCTACTCCAAAATGAACAAATATATATAACAATTTCAAGGCTCAAATATGTTCACGTAACGGAAGGAATGGGTAAAAGTGTGAAAACTATCATGCAAGTCTTTCTTTGTTTGTCACGCTTTCCGGTTTCCTTTTTCAAAATTTATTTTGCTTGTCGGGTTTTTATCAAGTCCGAAGCTTTCTAAAACACAACCAACCGGTTTATTTAAAATATATACAAAATACAGGTATTTTTGAATGATTTTTCTGTTTTTTTTTTTTTTTTTTTTTAAAGATATATGAGGACAAACAAAGTTAACAAAGTTAACCCCCTCCCCACACTTGAACTTCGCATTGTCCCCAATGCGAAACCCGAAATATAGAGAAAAAGGATAATAGTACTCCCCTCAAGATGATATCAAATGAATCGAGACTTCCAAAGCTACGTCTGGTCATATGCTCCGATCAAAGACTTGATAGCCAGAATCTGCAAGTATGGCATATGGCACAGCAAAACAGAACAGTAATAGATAAACACAAATAAACCATAATGTACATGCATACTAATAGTTCAAATAAAGACATAACAAAAAGTAAAATGTTTTAAAATACAAAACAATCCGAGGGTGTTGGAAATAGTATGCAAAAATAACACCCGAAATAACAAATTCTAATATAAAAGCCACCACGATCATCACCGCCAACTCCTACTCGTCATCATCGTCATCGTGTCTCGTGAAGGACGGGCCCGCACCACCGTAACCAGGTGGGTTCCACGGTGGGAACTGTGGGGGGTGCTGAAAGTAGTCGGGATATGCATGGTGCATCTCCCCAAATAGGTACGAAAACCCGGCACTCACCCCCTGATACAAGCTCTCCTGGCTCTGCCTCAGCTGATCCTGACTGGTCCGCAGCTGATCCTGACTGACCCGGATCTGGTCCTGATCTGATCGATATACATACCATGTTGTTCCTGCGTGACCCGCATTTGCTGGAACTGCTGATAAAATTCAGGCCAATCCTGATGCTGGTAGAACTCGTGGTGCTGCGGCTGGTGTGGTGGTGTGGGTGGTGGCTGATTCTGCTCCTCCTCTTCATGGTCAGTCGAACACACAGTTATGAAGATTCTGTCAAACTGATCTAGGTGTTTCGCACGGGCGTGCGAATGGACGCATGGTCATGCGTCACCAAGATCAGTGGTGGTGCGGTGCGGTCTTGATTATCGAAACATGACGGGATTGCACGGACATGCGACTGGTCACATCACCGTGCACATCCGACACCACAGTTAAAAATCATGAACGGCCCGCATACGCACGACCGTTCCATGTACAGAACGACTGTGTGATCCCGTTTTCTGCAGATTCTTAACCCCGAATCAGAACAGTCAAATCTTTTTGAAATTTTTCAAGTTTCTAGTGACAGGGGTTTAGGAAATCAGCCGGGTGTTCATGATTTGTGAAGTTCTTGCAAGGGCTAGGGTTTCGATTTGTTTATGAAGGGAACCCTAAAAAGCCTTGAAGAAATCGGAGAATCTAACCCTAGAAAGCGATAAAAACAGGAAATCGACAAGAAAAAAAAAACAAACCGTGCGAGAAGATCTGAGAAACCGTGCGAAAAATGGTGCGATTTTGGGGAAATATCGACCAGGAACGAGAGTGCAGTAGGGTTTCGCGAATGTGAGAAGTGGATGCAGATGAGGGCTTTTATATGGAACAATGACAAAATTCCCCTGACCATGCGCATGGTCGTGCGGATTTTCGCACGGGGGTGCGGATTTTCGCACGGGGGTGCGGGTTTTCGCACGGGGGTGCGGATCTGATGTTGACCCATTCTTGCACGTTGACCTCGGTAATGCACGGGGGTGCGACTCGAGGTGCAGGCCAGCCCGAAATCGCACGGGCGTGCAACCCATGGCACGGTCATGCCAAATCTGCAGATGTGTCTGTTTGCTGCAGAAACCAGTTTCAGCACTCTTTTTGGTCATTTTTCGCCATTTTTACCATCCGCAACATGTTTTAACAATATTCCCACGTAGACCCTTCACTCGGCACGTATAAAAACTGTACAAACAAACGGAAACTACCAAACACTCCTAAATTACGCTAAAACTAGAAAAACACATAAAAAGACGATACTACCCCTAAAGCGCTTTTGACGCTCTTGCTACATTTTTAATCCGCGAGTCAGTAGCGTAGACTCATGCTAAATTTTTGTCGGCGAGTCGATAGCAAGACTCATGCTAAATTTTTGTCGGCGAGTCGATAGCAAGACTCATGCTAAATTTTTGTCGGCGAGTCGATAGCAAGACTCATGCTAAATTTTTGTCGGCGAGTCGATAGCAAGACTCATGCTAAATTTTTGTTGGCGAGTCAATAGCAAGACTCATGTCCCCACACTTAAACTGTATGCGGGGTGTGGAGCTCGATAACCTCCACCACCGACTCGATCGGCCCTCCAACGTAAACATTCAACCGATGCCCATTTACCTTGAAAATAACGCCGTCCGCGTTCTCTATTGCAACAGTCCCATAAGGAAATACCTCTTTTACTGTGTATGGTCCTGTCCAACGTGAATGAAGCTTTTTCGCAAACACGCTTCTTGTCGTTAGCCATGATGATGTGTCCGTCGTCGGCTGGGCCCTCTGTCTCAGCAGATACCATCTGCTCGTCCACAGCTGCTGCGAGTTGCAACGCAACCGCACGGGATCTCTAATGAAGACGTCTCCTCAGATCACGCTCGGGTTCGTCTGAAGGCTCAGCAGCGTCGGGAGCAGGGGTTGAGGACACGAAAAATTGCTCGACAAGAATATTATATTATTATAATAAGGCTGTTTTTTTTTTTTTTTTTTTGCTGAAAAGAAACAGAATATTATTTTAAATGGGCTGAAAAATTTATAAAAATCTGAAAATGGGCCCGAAATTTTATAAAAATTAAAGCAATGAAAATAATCGAATCGACTAGTGTAAAAACGATTTTTAAGAGCCGAAAATTCAACGAATAAATGAATAAATAAATCCGGATTAGAACAAATAAATAGAATAAAAATTTACAAGTGTACAAAAGAATCATGAAAACGATAAATTAAATTAAAAACAAGAAATAATAACAGATAAATCAACGAATAAATAATCACAAAAGTATACACAAATATTAACAAGTATATACACCGATAACACAATGACTCGGGTCGTTCCTAAAACTCGCCATTCCCCGGCAGCGGCGCCAAAAACTTGGTACGTGCGCGACTATACATATTTTTATAATGAAATTACACACGAATTGGTTTTAAATTTATAAAAGTGATTATTACTTTTACATCAAAACACACACGAAAGAGGCAAGTGTACCCCGTCATATATGTAGTAAAGTATCGGTAAGAACCAAGTATCGATCCACAGAAATGGGCGGAGAAATAATACTAGACCTTTGTCACTAAATTACCGGTAAAAACATAATTTGTCTTGGTTTTAATTAATCTAAATTAAGCATAAATAAATACTTATAAAACATAGTAAAATATCTATAAATAGCCTTGCTTAATACACAACCACAGCATGTCAACTAAGTCAGTTTTGGCACTAGAAGCATTCGGTCAATCCATTTTGAGACAATTAGTATCCCTTTCGGGAATCCTAACATGACAATCATTCGGAAAGTTAAAACGATAAACACACTTTAACCACCTAAAATTGTTCTTTAACGTGCGATTGATTAATGTCTACAAAAATCTCCTAAAAATAAGTTAGTCATCCGTTAGGAGTTTTCTAACCTCACTTAATCAAGGAAAGCAACACCGATAAACACAATGCAACCACCGAGACAAGCATAAACTAGATTAAATCACAACCGAGTTCATTTTACAAATCTTGCACATAAATTCACCAAGATAGCAATTTTGGCCGAAACTACTAACTAAGCTAACAAATCATGGCAAGAATTCGTAACAACACCATCTAACCCGTTAGAGTCCTTCCGTGAGGGCAAGCTCTCTTGATTAATAATAATTGCATTTTATTAAACCACTAACCCGTTAGAGTATCATGGTGCCTACATTTTAACCAAGTTAAACTAGTTAACCAAATTAAAAGTTTACTAATACATGATTAAATAAGCTTCATTTTTCAACTATCTTACCTAACCAAGCACCAATCATCCAACACAATTACTTATAATCAAGAAATCAATATCAATAACAAGGTTGCAAACTAATCATCAAAGATAATCATAGAAAACACTTCAAAATGTCATTACAAATATAGATTGACATACTAATAGCTATAATCAAGCAAGGGATTGTTGTGTTTTTGCCCAAAGGCTTACATTAATACATAATAATCAGTCTAGATGCTTGAAACATAACAAAATTATGGAAAGATTTGAGAAACCAAACCATAAACAAGCATAAGAATGAGAATCTGGATAGTAAATGAGCAAAACCGGGCAATGTGGCTTGAATCCGAGTGAAAGCAGCAGCCTTCGGAGCCTCAAAATCGCCTGCAGAGCTCCCAAAATGTCCAGAGTTACGGATAAAATGGTTCTGTTCTGTTTATATGCAATTTCGGTGCCGCACGGCCGTTCTCCCGATCGCACGACCGTGCACTTTAAGCATTATTGGTGGTGGGCCACCATACTGCATGACATCAGCAGAGTTGACTGGTCTTTGGTCTCGCACGGGCGTGCCATGGGGTGCACGGGCGTGCATATCCGGGATCGGGGCTGGTCATCGAATCCGCATGGGGGTGCAACCATTCGCACGGGGGTGCCACCATTTGCACGGGGGTGCGTTCCCGAGATTTCGTTGCACTCCTGATCGCACTGGGTGTGCAACGCCGAGCTGAGCCTTGTTGTCGCATCCGCACGGGGGTGCCACCAACCGCATGGGGGTGCAACTTGCCCAGATCCGATTTCTTCACAGAATCTTCGCAACTTTGTCGTTTCACCCGAAAAATCATCGTTTTCATCATTTTCTTGTTTGGTATGCTGTTTTAGGCCTGTAAACAAAAATATACCTGATTAAGTATCCGAATGACGGTTTTACGGCCGAAAACGCATAAAATGGGGATAAAATGGGGGACTAAAATATGTGTAAATTAGTAAATATCAGTAGTGCAGCCGCATGTACATGTTGGGCTGGGTTCGGGCACGAGCAGCCCGGAACTTGCACAAGTTATAGTGGGCCGAGTCGCGTGCGGAACAATTATGAACTTGTATACTTGTAATAAAAAGGGGGCGATGTGTTTAGCTATTTACTTGATCATGAGCCGCGATAAGAACCTGTTGGTAACATAAATGAAACTATGAAGCTGTTTACGAATCGATACGTGTGAAGTTAATTATGAACTGAATCACTTGTGATAAGGTGTGATGTGAATCTGTATTATGGTTATAAGTAAGACCCGATACTTGCTAAGACTTGTGTAACAATGTGCGTTCTGCTTACTTGTAACTTGTGTGATTAATGCAAAGAATATATGTTCACGTGTACACAAAACTAACTGCTATCGGTAACCACAATAGGGACTGACTGATCAACTTGGAATACGTATTGTAACCTTACCGAGCAAACCAAAGGTGAGTTCATCTCTCTTGAGCATGCGTCCCGGTGGTTGGGACAGTCAGTGGGTATCCCGAGGAGGGATAAGTCTTTTGGGTAAAAACGGGAATGTTGGATAATATACTCTTCCTATCACCTTTAAAGTCCCTCCGTGTTGTTTGGTTACCGGGAAGGTAACATGGTATTAGTTAGTAGCGCTACTTAGGTTTGGCAACCTCACCCCGTATCTGGGAGAACGGGTGTTGAACTAATGACCTAGTCATGACCAATGCTTTGATAGGAGCATTGGAGAAAGGGCAAAATAATCAGAAGCCGTCTTGTATTGGGGTATTATCAACATTGTTTTCAACATTACTTTCGGAATTAACTTCAATGGATTAACTAAACACTTGGTAACCAACGTTTTTCTAAAACTATGAACTCACCAGCGTTGTCTGATACACTTGTTGCATGCTCGCAGGTCGTTAGGTATTTTGGATTTGGGAACTTGCTGTCTGGAGTAGCTGGAGTGGTCATGGGTCGACAGGAAGGATTTATGTGACTGATTTCTTGATACTATACTTTGGTTTTGAAACAGTTTAATTTCGTTTACTATTTGCTTCCGCTGAACTTATTGATTATTGTTTAAAACTTGTTGAAGACGTTTTTATTAATAATGGGGATTTTAATTATAACTTGTATGGGTTCAATGTAATTGGTGGCTCGTTATTGGTATGTCACACGCCTAACAGGGACACTTCCTATGTGGTAATTTGGGGGTGTGACAATTTGGTATCAGAGCCATTGGTTATAGTGAACTTGGTTTTAAAACGTTTTCATAAAACCAGACTATAACCGAACAGTATCGAAATCGACCATGACACTCAGCTCCAGACTGCAAGGTTCGTTTCTTATTTACGATTGCATAGTATATCTAGTGTACACTTATGTATGACATTGCACGTGAATGCACACTTGGCACAACAACATGAGCCCTTATATTACCAACCCTGTTATGTGATCTGTTAGGGTGACACTAGCATTCGACTATTGTGATTCTTGATCCTGTAAAACCTTTCGCTTGCTATTTGAATGTGGTGAACCTTTTAGCGCAAGTTAAGAGGCACCGAGATAAGCATGCAAATCGCCTTATTATTATGGGTGCACACATAATAATAACGCGAGGTGCATGCAAATCCCAGTGAGGCTTAATGAGCGTGAGAAGGGTTCTGCCCTATTGTGTGTAAACCTGGTAGTTTGTAGATTTCAATGTGGTACTCGACTTTTACCTCATTTCGACCCTTAAGATTGTTCCCTTCTCTTATATAGAACCATGAGTGGACGTGGAGGAGGCCGAAGTGGTGGACGTGGCCACATTTCTTGTAAATAAGCATGTAGTAGAATTAACTGATAGTAAATCGATAGAAGCTTCTCATGTTCTTTTTGGTTGTAAACTTGATCTCGTGGGTCAAGTGTTCGACATTGACCTACTTCCCAATACTCCTGTAAGTTTTGACATGGTCGTTGCCATGGACTTGGTTATCTATGTATCAAGCAGAAAATTCTCTGCAAAGAGAAAATCGTGCGTTCCCTCTCCCCAGTGGGGAATCCTTATCAGTTCAAGATCATCGCATTGTTGGCCTCGTCTTAGTCATGAAAGCCCAGAAGTGTCTACGGAAGGGCTACTCTGCTATACTAGCTCTTGTCACCGATCCGCCACTTTAAGAAAGGAAGATAGAGTATCTTCCAATTATTCGTGAATTTTCTGACGTGTCTTCTGAGGAGTTATCTGGTTTACTTCCACATCGTTAGGTGGAATTTCAGAATTGACCTTATGCAAATCCTGATTTCCTTCTGGGATACAGCAATCCCTTGGATTCGCTGGATACTATCACAGATTCATCACGGGATTTTCGAAGATTGTGTAGCCTTAACCTCGTTAGCACTGCGGGGAGCGGTGAACTCTTGGGAATCAAATTAGGAGGACGTCTTCTCAGCTTTCTCAGCTTAGGGAAATGGTGTAGGCGAAGCGCCTGGGCCTCGATATCCTATTCACCTGAGTTTTGATAGGATGCATTGAAACCTGAAGACCATATGTGGGTGACCGGGCCTGAAGGCCCAGATATCCACGCATGGGAACGAAGTTTGACATGTGGGAAAGTCAAGGTAGGATATTAGCAACCAGAAACACATATATGGAAATGAGAACCTAGTCACAGACCCAGGATTTGTACTTGAACCCCTTGGGAAGCTGTTAAGCTTAAGAAATAGTGGAAATTCGCGGTGAAGCTCTGTCATCCCCGATTGTTCAACGGTGGGACCCACTTTCGATATCCTTGGCGAATTTCGGGACGAAATTCCCTTTCAAGTTGGGGATGATGTGGCACCCAACTGACCTAGCAATTCTGTTTTTACAATTTGGTTTACGTAGTGCCTGTGCTGTATCTGGATGCTTAGTGATTGCGTGTAATGCTTGATTTTTATTTGTGATTATTATTTGCGTAGTATTACATATAGTTTAATTAGAGTTTTCATCACTTCATCCCTCTGTGCTTACTTGTCAATTTTCGGGACGAAAATTCTTTCAAGTAGGGGATGATGTGACACCCCGCGAAAACGCTTAACAAAACTAGCTTCCTCAGTGACTCTAGCTTCCTCAGTGACTGTTTGCTAAATTTCGGGACGAAATTTCTTTCAAGTTGGGGATGATGTGACAACCCGAACTTTTCAGGTTAGTAACGTTTAACCTCGTGATCTTAACTCCTCGCTACTTCTCTTTAAAGCGCTACACGTTCAGTGTTTGTATGATTCTGTAACTGACCCAAACTTTTATCAATATTGTTGCACGTAATTTATAACTAGTCAAAACCTTTATCAAATTGTAATATGACTCGAAGCCCATATAATCGAGCCCACCCAAATCCAAGCCGGGCCCCCTTCTAAATTGTTTATATGGACTGTTTGGCGACCTATTCTACATTGGGCTTAAGCCCCATGATCACGGCCAAACAATGAACCACCCCACTATTACCTTTTGTATTTGTTTGAAGCTTGGACTGAAGAAATTTCCCCCTACCGAAATACACCCCATCCGAAACATTTTCCACTTGAAACCCAAACCCCCAGCCCACCTTAACCTTTATCTCGGCCCACAACACACACATGGAATCCCCACCGCCAATATTCAAGCCACAATGTCATATATATATTTACGTATGTTCATCTTCATAGAGAACACACAAACCCTACGGCAGAACAAGACCCCTCTCACAGTCGCAATCCTTATTCTCTCACCCGAAATCCCACGACGAAACCGGCTACCATCACCTTCTTCTCCGGCGATTTCAGCCTCCGACGAACACCGGTAAGATCTCTCTCGTCCATAGTTCTAGTTAATAGACTCGTCGCGGTTTCGGTTCGAGTTGTGTTGTGTTGTCACGATTAAGTGTAGCCTGCTCATGCGATCTGTACGTTTTACGTTGTACCGCGTTTAAATGTTTATGATATGTGAACTTGTTTAAGTGTATGAAACTAAGCCTGGTCATGTGTCATGATTAACCGGTTAACTGGAAAGATTTATATACTTGCTCAATGATCCATACAAGTGTTGGTAATACTCGATGTTATTCGTGTTCGATTTCGTCTTAAGGTCGTGAACACTGTACATGAATCATAATGGTATTTGTTTACGTATCTATGTATATATATATGTATGTTAACTTGCTGTTTATAATTATGAGTCTTGATTGATTATTCGCGTAATGTTCATGATTATCGGTGTTGTTAATATGTGTTATTATGAGATAAAATCCGGGTCGGAGTGTTATTCATAAGCGATTAGGAAGATGGTCGCTGATTTTGTTATTGTATATTAATCATGTGCAATCTGTTGGTTCGTGTGGCGTGATGGTTACTATATGGCTTCGTGCGGGACGATTTCGGGAGGAGTTGTGGGTTAGGTATTGTGATAGGAACTTACGCGAACTGTATTGATATTAAATTGGCAAAGTAGGTGTTGCATGAATAATTAATCTACCAAAGGTGGTTATGTGATAAGATGATGATTAACGTATAATACACATGAACATGACATTAAACCAAGTAACATTATGCTAACTATTGAGCTATTTGACATGCAATTGTAATCTGCTATGTGATGATTAGCATATGTATATGTTTGAATAAGTATTTTGTAATCATCAAATGCCATGAGAAATTTATAAGGATTCTCGAATGTGTGTGAATTACAATTTATGTGATTAAACAATTGGTTTGATAGTATTGATTCGCTGAGGTTGTGGCTTGCAGCGATTTGAGAAATAAAATAGATAATAAGGATATGGTGTAATGGGATTGGACCTCACTGGAGGGGGGCCGTGTAATACCAGTGGGATATATTGGGCATGAGGGAATTGTGCATGTGCAATGTAATGAATATTAAATATTAGTTTATGATTTTATGAAAGATCATGTTAGAAGACTGTTTGAAAATTGTGATAACTTTGGGACTTGGGCTGTTATAAGTAAACTAAAAAAAAATTATGTAGTTTTAATTAAGTGGGCCGATAATATATGTTCATATTAGCTTATTGATGCTCTATTATTCTGTTTTGAAAACCTTTGTGTGATTAACCTGAACTGAGTACTGATGCACTATTAAATGGGAGTGATTAACATGTAATTTTAATTGGGGAGACACACAATTATAATAGGCCACATGCTTACATTAGGTTCGGGTTAGATGTGTAGTGCAGCCGCATGTACATGTTGGGCTGGGTTCGGGCACGAGCAGCCCGGAACTTGCACAAGTTATAGTGGGCCGAGTCGCGTGCGGAACAATTATGAACTTGTATACTTGTAATAAAAAGGGGGCGATGTGTTTAGCTATTTACTTGATCATGAGCCGCGATAAGAACCTGTTGGTAACATAAATGAAACTATGAAGCTGTTTACGAATCGATACGTGTGAAGTTAATTATGAACTGAATCACTTGTGATAAGGTGTGATGTGAATCTGTATTATGGTTATAAGTAAGACCCGATACTTGCTAAGACTTGTGTAACAATGTGCGTTCTGCTTACTTGTAACTTGTGTGATTAATGCAAAGAATATATGTTCACGTGTACACAAAACTAACTGCTATCGGTAACCACAATAGGGACTGACTGATCAACTTGGAATACGTATTGTAACCTTACCGAGCAAACCAAAGGTGAGTTCATCTCTCTTGAGCATGCGTCCCGGTGGTTGGGACAGTCAGTGGGTATCCCGAGGAGGGATAAGTCTTTTGGGTAAAAACGGGAATGTTGGATAATATACTCTTCCTATCACCTTTAAAGTCCCTCCGTGTTGTTTGGTTACCGGGAAGGTAACATGGTATTAGTTAGTAGCGCTACTTAGGTTTGGCAACCTCACCCCGTATCTGGGAGAACGGGTGTTGAACTAATGACCTAGTCATGACCAATGCTTTGATAGGAGCATTGGAGAAAGGGCAAAATAATCAGAAGCCGTCTTGTATTGGGGTATTATCAACATTGTTTTCAACATTACTTTCGGAATTAACTTCAATGGATTAACTAAACACTTGGTAACCAACGTTTTTGTAAAACTATGAACTCACCAGCGTTGTCTGATACACTTGTTGCATGCTCGCAGGTCGTTAGGTATTTTGGATTTGGGAACTTGCTGTCTGGAGTAGCTGGAGTGGTCATGGGTCGACAGGAAGGATTTATGTGACTGATTTCTTGATACTATACTTTGGTTTTGAAACAGTTTAATTTCGTTTACTATTTGCTTCCGCTGAACTTATTGATTATTGTTTAAAACTTGTTGAAGACGTTTTTATTAATAATGGGGATTTTAATTATAACTTGTATGGGTTCAATGTAATTGGTGGCTCGTTATTGGTATGTCACACGCCTAACAGGGACACTTCCTATGTGGTAATTTGGGGGTGTGACAGACAATATCATCCCGAGGAATATTCTGAGCCCAAGGGTGTCCATACTTATCAGATCGAGGAGGATAAAAAGCATGCTATGTTAGAGATTATTCTCACATGGAGGAGGAGGTTGTGGAGGATAATACTGTTAGTGCATGCATCTGTCGACTTCGTCTTGTATTGAGTCTTAGACTAGATAGGTTAGATAAGGGCACGTAGATCGAGAAAATAGCAAGTTTAGGGTGTATATGATGTGATTCCGCTTGAAAGTGGAAAGTGCACTTTCAAGCAAAATCAGAAATATGTTATTTCGCTTGAGTGTCAAATGAGGAGATTTCGCTTGAAGCTTGATTCCGCTTGAGCATGTTCAAGCGGAATCAGAACACTATATATAGAGGATTTGTCATTCAAGCGAAATCAGTCTGAACAGTTGCTGAAAATCATACCGAGGTGCTGCCGGTCTGATTCTTGATTGTAATCATTGTTAGATCAATCTACAAGGTGTTTAAAGTGAATTACAAGTTGTATCTAAGTCTGTTTCTTGTTTTTCGCACCTGAAACAAATCAAAACTTCTCTGAACGACTCGTTCGGGTCAGCTACACGATCCTATAAGTGGTATCAGAGCACAGGAGGAGGAGTTCTGCAGAATTCAGCTGATTTTCATTGCATTTTCTTACTTCTACACCTTCTTTCTTGAATTGAACAAAATTTAACAGTTAAAAACAGCTCAATTTCTTACAGATTGTGTAAAACTACATATTAAGAAACCCTTGAAAGTTTCACATTAAAATTCGGCATAAAAGTGACTGAAATGGACCATAAACCTGATTCTGCTCGAACGAACAACTTCTGATTCCGCTTCAAACTTGTTATCCCGCTTGAAAGTTTCAAGCGAAATCAGTGTTTTCGATTCAAAAGCGTTATTCCGCTTGAAAGGTTTCAAGCGAAATCAGTGATTTCGCTCGAATTGTCTGATTCCGCTCGAAAAGCCTTATTCCGCTTGAACTTCAAGCGAAATCAGGTTATTTCACTTAAAAGTCTTATTTCGCTTGAACTGCTTATCTCGCTTGAAGTTGTTTTTCAGGTGATTTCGCTTGAATAGGTTTTGTGATTGAAAATTTGATTTCACTCAAGAGAGATATTTCGCTTGAACTTGTTGTGAATCATGAGTGAAGAATTTTTCAACGCGTTTGCCACATCTTCGATTAATCCAGCTTCCATTGCTCAAAACATGAATCTGGAAACCGGAACTACACAAAAGCCCCTGATGCTAATGAGCATTGAGGAGTATTACGGATGGAAAGATCGGTTCGAAAACCAGGTTCAAGCTAACCATCTAAGATCGTGGGAGTGTATATTGAAGAGATATGTTTTACCACGTACTGAATTGCAAACTGAAAAACAAATTTCAGAGTTTAATGACAAAGAACGGGAAATGTACAAAGCTGAAAAAATGATGAGCAGTTACTTCAGCAAGCCATCAAAGAAGACATCTTTGTGTTACTTCAACATGACAAGACCTCAAAATCAATCTGGGATGCTCTTAAAGTCAAGTTTGAGGGTAGTGAGAATATGATTAAAAGCAAGAAGGCATTGCTTAAGAAAGAATTTGATCTATTCAGCAGTCTTCCCGGAGAAGATACAAAGAAGCTAATTGAAAGATATTGCCACTTGGTGCGATCCATGTCAATGCTAAGTATAACTAAAGATCGTGAAGAGTGGGTCGACAAGTTAGTTGATGCTTTACCTAAAAAAGAGTGGGGTACTTACTTGATGATCTTAAAGAACACGGGAGTTTATGATGATTTGAAAATTTCTCAGTTCATCGAGAAGATTGAGAGTCAAGATCTGGAACAGCAAAAGATTGCGAGGATGAACAATCCAAGTGGTCAACAAGACGTGAAAATGTATTACAAAGGCAGTGTTCCAGAAGCTGAAAGAAGTCCAAAGATTCAAATTGCTTTTAATGCTGGAGACTCATCTGAAAAGGTTGATCAAAATTCAAACAAAAGTAGTGGATTCTCATATCCGAGTGTTAATCCCAAGAGTTCATCTGAAAGTTTTCATTCTCAAAGCACAAAAACTGGAAATGGTTATGTGATACAATGCAATATTACTTTGAATCTTCCTGATGGTCAAAGTTTCTCTGAAGAAGTTGCGAAAGATCACATGGCATTACTTGGTTCCGTGCTTCTATCTTATGAAGGATTGGTTGCAGGGAGAATCGGAAATCCTATGCTAACAAAGGAGGATTACGATCAGATAGACGCTGAAGAGATGGAACTAATGGACATCAAATGGTGTCTAGCTAGTGTCCTTAGAAGAGCTGAGAAATTTAAGATGATTACCAGGAGAAATGACTTTCTTGATGCACATGTTTCTACTTTAGGTTTCGATAAATCTAAAGTTACTTGTTTTAAATGCAGGGAGAAAGGTCATTTCAAGAGGGAATGCAAGAATAGAGATGTGAATGATGCAAAGAATCCGTTCGGAAAAGATGACTACTACCGGAAAGCCATATACCAACAAGTTGGTCAGCAACAACAACAAGAACCACAAGTGGCTCATGGTAGAAAAGTGATTGAGGATTCAAAGAGAGCATGTTTGGGGAATCTAGAAAGTTTTAACTGGAACAAATACATTTCATCCGACAGCAAAGCATGCCTAATCAATCAAGATGATGAAAGGCTACCTGAAGGCTTTAGCTGGGATATGTTTGTTGATGAAAAGGGAGAGTTTAAAGCTTTCATTGCTAAGATTGTGAAAGAACCAGATATGTTTACTGAATGGATGAAATCTATTGGAGTTAGTGTGAAAAATGAAGATGAAAAATCTGTTTCATCAGAAGAATGCTCACAGAGTTCAGACGAAAGTTTACAAAGTGATGAAAGTTCAGAAAGAGAAGCTGTTTTTGATCAAACACCATCTGATTCAGATGATAGTTCTGACAAATCAGTAGAATTTGATCAATCACCAACTGATGACAGTAGTGATGATGAGGAAGAAAAACATATTAATATTGCAAAATCTCATCTCTCTCCTGAAAGTTTTCATTTTTATTTTGCAGATCACTTAGAGAAGATGAAGGAGAAACGAGCTGCAAAAGAGAAAAATCAAATGAAATCTGATAGTATTACTCAAGAAGATAATATTGTTCAAAATGAAGAAGTTAAAATTGTTGCTGAGGAGGTTGGAGAAGCAGAAAAGGTGACAGAAGTTGAAAAAGTTGTTGAATCTGAAAAAATTATTGAAGTAGAAAAAATTGTAGAAGTTATCAAGCCTTGCTTGAAGTGTTTGGAACCATGCAAGGAATGTGCAGCAAAAGATGAGAAGTTGGCTGAGTTTGAGAAAATGAAAGAACAATTACTGTTCAATCTAAACTACGTGAAGGAATCTTATGACGTTTTGAACAGAACAGTAACTGGTCTTCAAAAGACAAATTCTGAAAGAGAAGATGCTTTGACTATGATGAACGCTACGATGATAACAAAACAAAAGGCACTCAATCATTACATTGAAGAATGTGCAAGATTGAAACAAGAGTTGGAGACTGAGAAAATTGAGAATGAGAGAATCAGACGTTTGTTACAAAGTTATTCTAGTTCTGATTATCTTGTTGATCGAATTTATCCAACTGTTGCAGGTTTCGAAGCATTTCAGGATGAAAAGTCAAAGAAGAAGGATACTGGTAAGAAACCAAGTGTTAGCTATAACAAGTTTCCGCCTCCGATCTGGGAAGGTTATTCTCCCAGAAAACCAAATGATGAGCAAGTCGAAAAAGCAGTCAATATAAAGTTAAAAACCGATACAATTGATGAATCACCAGAAAACATTGACGTCGCGTTCACCTTGTCTGACACTGATCATGAGTCTGAGTTAATAAAAAAGGTGGTCGATCAGGTGTTGGATACTGATGAGGAGTCTGAGTCAAAGTCTGAGTCTGGAGGGTCAAGTTCGTCAGTCAACAATTCAAAACCGATGGTTAAACGGGTTTACAGTAAAGAGTTTTTGTTATCAAAATCGAATTTGAATGATGAAACATTTGAAGTTGCATATACTTTGAATGATTCTGACAAACTATATTTTGACAAAGAGTTTCCAATAAGAAGTGTTCGTTTTGAAATGATTAAAAAGGTTTTCAAAATGACAGAAATTAATATTTCTAAAAAAAAAAGATTTAAATTTTACTGGAAAACCTAAAAAATAAACTTCAAAAGTTCAACAGCGATTAAACAAGAAAAAGAGTTACAATTCTGGTTCTGGTTTTCAAAAGGAACCAAACCATAATGGTAATTTCAAAAAGAAAGGACTTGGTTTTGTTCCACCAGAAAATTATAAAAATGAGAAAAATTCTAAAACAAAAACAGAATTTGTTTCAGGTGGAAGTGCTGAGGATGAACAGAAGAAACCTTTCTGGAGATAATCAAACCAGGAGTTTCTTGCTGAGAAGAAGAGAACAGGAACTGGATTTTTTCACAGAAAGGATACTCGAACCTGTTTCAAATGCAATGAAGTTGGTCGCATTGCATCAACTTGTTCTCAAATGACAAAACCAAAACAGGGAGTATCGGAAAAACTTAAAGGAAAAGTTATCGATGTTGAACCACCAACTGAAGCATTCAAAACTTTTGAAAATTTTACTTATGAAGTTGGTGAATGTTCAAAGAAAAATTTTTACAAAAAGAAAGCAAAAGACAACCAAATGTGGGTTGTCAAGAAGTGTGATGTATAAGTCGGCGATGATTCTGGTTCCACAAAGCCAGAAGAGCCACAGGTTGATGTCAAAGATGAGAATTCAGTGTCTTCAGTGAATGATGATGATTTTCCATCAGTGAAGATTGAAAAAGTTAAACAGAACGTTGGTAAGGTTGAAATCTCGGATCAATTTTACTCCGAGGAGAAAGAGTTTGATGTCGAGAGAACATTCAATGGGAATGTTAAGAAAATTTTTGGGAAAATGGTCGAGGGAAAGGCCAAAGGGGTTAAAGATTTTTACGCTACAAAGAAAGCAACTTATAACCCAACTGAACAAGAGTTGAAAACTCCCAAGATTGGTCAGACTTGGGTGGAAATTCTTTTCCCTTGAAAAATCTGACTTGCCGGAGATCCCAAGTTTGTAATCGTGGATCAGGAATTGGCATCTTTCTTGATATTTGTTTGTACGAAAGAGTTTAAAAAATTGTTTAAATTTTACAGGTTGTGACTATGCCGGAGCTTCCAGGTTGGTAAGTGCGAAGCAGAAATCGACATTCTAGTTGGTAAAATGTTTGAGTGTAGATGTTTTATTCCTACACTTGATGCAGGTGATTGTGTTCCTACAATTGGTACATAGGTTTGTTCTTACAAGTGGTACAAGTGATTCGTCAAGGTCATTAAGTTGAACTTGATGTAATCCTCATTAAAATAGTTGAAAAACAATATGATGAATCACATCCCTACAAGTGGTAAAAACAAACTTATTTTCCAGAAAAATCATTTTGATTAAAACAAACTTAAGTGTTTTGAAATCATAATGAGAAAATAGTTTGTTGAAAAGGGGAGTTCTGATTGTTTATGCCTAGTGGATGGCGAATTGAAGCAATTCGATATCGGTTGTCATTTTATTTGTATAGTTTGTTTTTAACATTTGTTTCTACAAAGTGGGTCAAGAGCTCAGTTTGTTTTTCAAACTTTCTTTAAAATGTATTTGTATTTTAGGGGGAGTAAAGATTTTCAGAAAATCCAAAAACATTAGGAAATTTGAAAAAGCCAAAAACATGATAAAATCAAAAATTGAGTTGAGTTTTGAAAAAGAGGAAATGATAGTACATCAGTGGACTGTCACAACATGCTAAAGAAATGGAAAGTATAAATCTGATAAACAATCTCACTGTGGATATGTCAGTAGGTTTTTGCACATTTAGTAGATTGTGACGAGATATAAACCTAAAAATTCAAACTTGCTTATCTCGTGGGGAACATTTCTTGGATATATAGGTAACCCCTGAAATCTTGTTTGAAAGGTCCTTCTTTCTGAGATACTTGGTCTTTATACTCAGTGATATCTGGGGTATTATCCCAGGACTTTTGCTGAATGGAGATTCTGACCTAGTCCCCGTATAATACTTTCTGCAAATGCTTGAAATATAGCGCCGCCCTCAGCAAAATGATGAAACAATAAAATTGATAATCATTGTTGTTGAAGAAAAGATCCTCTAAATGGGACACACCTAAAGTCGAACCGTCATCTTTCTGCTGAACGGAAGTTCTGACCTGAGCTCTCACGATTTCGCATCTAACCCCTTTACAGATATCATCTGTGGTATACTCACCTGTAAGACTGAATATTGGGATCTGGATACGGGAGTATATTCACGTAGTGGGACACGCGAATAAGTTTAAGTGCTTAAGACATTAATATCGTATCTCGAAATAGTTGAACTTTGCGTGAAAATTTAAGTGGACCAATATACTGACAATCTAAGTGAATTGTTTAGAACTTAAAATGAAATGAAGCTTAACGGTGTTGGTGATTTGTCTCATAAACTGATATGATCCTCTTGCACAAACTCACAAAAATATTATTGTAAATATTTCTTTATTGCACTTTATAATCAAAAATCCAAAAAGATTTTAGTGTGTTTTAGCATAAATTTTTAAAAATTCAAAAAGATTTTTGACAACTGGTGTTGAAAAGCCGATTTTCAAAGTTCCAAGGGCTAAACATGATGACATTCTTGTAGAGAAGTCTGTATTTGAAAACTTCAAATGGTTCATCAAGTTTGGAGTTAATCTGAGGGAGAGTCTGAATACCTTAATTTGAAATGATTAAATGTGTGAAATTTATTTTGAGGAAGAGATTGTGCAGGTGTAAGTTTGAGCCATGTGACTATCCTGAGCAGGACGAGAGCCAGGTTACGATCTTGGAACAACATCAAAGAGTGTTTAAATATAGAGAAGCCAGGTTGATCGATCCTGAGAAACTTGTGTTTAAAGAGCCAGGTTCCGATACCTGAAGACTCGGTGGACAAAGTTTGAGCCAGGAAACGATCTTGAACCTGTGAAAGTCAGACTACGATCCTGAAGCTGATGATGCTGATGAACTTAAGGAATGCCAGCACATCGTTAGGGGGAGTCTGTTGATGTTGATTGAAAGAGTGAAGCCCAGAGACTGTTCAAGACTGAAGTTGCAAAGACTCGACACAGTAAGACTCGTCAACATCTGAGGGGGAGTCTATTAGTGCATGCATCTGTCAACTTCGTCTTGTATCGAGTCTTAGACTAGATAGGTTAGATCAGGGCACGTAGATCGAGAAAATAGCAAGTTTAGGGTGTATATGATGTGATTCCGCTTGAAAGTGGAAAGTGCACTTTCAAGCGAAATCAGAAATATGTTATTTCGCTTGAGTGTCAAATGAGGAGATTTCGCTTGAAGTTTGATTCCGCTTGAGCATGTTCAAGCGGAATCAGAACACTACATATAGGGGATTTGTCATTCAAGCGAAATTAGTCTGAACAGTTGCTGAAAATCATACCGAGGTGCTGCCGGTCTGATTCTTGATTGTAATCATTGTTAGATCAATCTACAAGGTGTTTAAAGTGAATTACAAGCTGTATCTAAGTCTGTTTCTTGTTTTCCGCACCTAAAACATATCAAAACTTCTCTGAATGACTCGCTCGGGTCAGCTACACGATCCTATAAATACCACATCAATGAATCCTTTATCTGATGAAGAGTCACTGGTGGATCAGATGGTGTGTGAGGATGATGAGGCTGAGCAGTCTGATGAGATGAATGTGTGTACCAAACCTCTTCCCATATCAGTCATTCCAATTAACAAGTGTAGGGAAGAGGGTTCGAGGAAGAAGATGAAAAGGGCGAAGCTATAAGACATCGGTGTATATCTCGTGAAGTGGGTCAGCGAAACCCGCAGGTGCTTTCTAAACATACAAGTTATACCAAGGAGCTTATGGAGATGGCATGTAAATTTCCGAGCATTCATTGGAAATACATTGGGTAAGTGTGCATTGAGACCACCGTAGCGCATATCAGGTACGATCTAGCTGAAGATCTAAAACTTAGCGCTTCTTGGGAGGCAACCCAGGTTTTGTTTTTATTTTATTTTATTTGTTTTTTGTATTTTTGTGTATGAACCGGACAAGTGTGGGGAAGTCTGAGGAGGTTTGGTTGATCGTCAAACTTGTTTTCGCTCGTTTATCTTCGTTAACCTGTTTGGGAGCTTGTGAATGTTAATTTTGCAGGTTTCGATAGTTTTTGTCCATACTCAATCTCCATTTGGACGAAAGTGTTTCGAACAATTTAAAGACAAGCATCCCATGTTGAATGCAGTCGCGAATGAAATGCTATACGGTTGCGGTGGAACAAGGCTTATAGGAATTCAACCGCATCAAATCAGGGGAGTCTGTTCCATTTATCTATGTGTCTTTATTTATATTTGTAGTATATAAATAGTTTCTCGTTCCATTGAGGACAATGTAGGAATTAAGTGTGGGGAGGGGAGACTAGCATCTAGTGTGTTTTAGTCGTGTCAGTTGTGTCGTAAAAAAATTGAAATAAAAAAAATCCAAAAAAGCTGAAAAATAGAAAATGTCTCGAGTAAGTTTTTGCAATAAACGGAAAATGATAGGTATAATCGGATCATTGACATTTGATTACTATATATATATGAGATAATAAACGGTCGGTCACGCGTCTAACATAAGATATGTGGGTAGGCCTAGCCGGTTGAAAGGTTTCTTAGGATGATATAAAATACCTTAATTTAGTAATCTTGTGGGTTCTCACCTTAGAAGCTGTGATAAAACTGAAACCGTGGAAATTATAAGATGTACGTTATAAGTAAAAAAACTTATAAGTTTTTTCGATTAAATTGGCACACCTATTTCTTTTTGTGAAAACAAATCCGAAACAGTGTGGCGCCCGAAAAAATATTCCATCAATCCATTTGAGCTATATGAAAACAAAGGTAGAAAACAAAGCCTATGGTATTGCCGCGGGGATAGCGACTCATGCGGTACATACCCTCTAGGTGGAGTTATAAAAAATATGTGCAGTTTATGGCATTAACCATGGGGATGGTGACTCGTATAGCGTATGTCCGCTAAACTGATCATAAGCAAAACATGTAAAGCTCGCAACATCATCCATCCATGATAAATTTAATCAGAATTACATAAGAGTTTTTTATATAAGACGGTAGATTATAATCTTTTAACCTCATAAGCTTGAAACGGGATTAGGTGGCGTTGTAGTCTTTTTAGTATGAGATCTATAGATAACTAAAAATCACTTGGACTTAATAAATCATGAATGAGGGCTTGGAAGCTGGCGGTTGGGTTTAAGTGGATCATATACCTGCAATCTTGGTTAATGTATTATTAGACTTGTTAATAAAATAACCGAATATATTGAAAGCCATTGATTCTGATTGTGATTCCATTGCATATAATTTTTCCGGGACGAAAAAAGATAAGTGTGGGGATTTGATCAGTGTATTTTAGGTACACGTTATTGAATATTAATTTTCGTAAAAATGCATTGATATTAGCATAAGAGACGTTGCAATGATTTGTTTTTGTATTAGGTGGGGTTATAGTTAAAACGAGCTAAAAATGTGTCCCTAATAATCAAGACTCTTGCTATATTTTCATATATATTGTTGTTGACTTAAATAATTAAGTTTGAATATAGTGATGATGTTGTAACTAAAGAAGTGGAGCCGTATATTTAATTATCTGGAAACAGGGCATGATTATGATCGAGATCTTTGGGCTGAGATTTAAAGAGGCCTACAAGAAATAGAGTAGATGTCGGTGGTGGCTTTGGGAAATAAAAGGGGTGTCGCAACTTTTAGGAAAAAAGAGAGGAGGCAGACGGCTGAAGGCAAGAGGATGAATTCAGCATCTATCTTACATCTTTAAGGCTGTTCTATAACATCTAATCAGTTCGGGATGACAACCGATGCTGAAAAGACAACCATGAGTGGTTAGGCTTTCTCGTGGCTTTCTCTAGGCAGACGGTTCAATTAGGTTTTTTACTTTATTCAGTTTAAACTCAGGTTTGGATGTATTTTTGACTTTGAAAACGTTGTATGAATACATTGATATGTTGGTTTCTTTGAACTATTTGCGTGTGTTTTGAGTTCTTGTTTTACAACTTGTTCGGTTGATGACAAAACCTAGTAACTTGTTGGGTGACATAGAGTAGGTTGACTCACACTAGTAAATATGGTTAATTAAATTATAAAAGATCTGATGACAAAGACCTCTTTTTGATTATCATATTAAATTAATTAACTTTTCAGCATCATGTCTATGTGATGGCCAATTAACTGAGTAAACTGAGTTTTGTGAAACCTAGAACCTGAAGTTTGGAGGAAGTTACATTTTATAAATCTGATATCTTTTCTTGTAGTTAGTTTTTTTAGTTTCTTTCAAATAAATCAAAACCCCCAATTCTAGATTAGCAGTAATTAATTAAATAATTTAGCTAAACACTAACCACATGTTCCCCGTGGATACGATACCCTACTTACGCTATCTACTTAGTTTAATTAGGTTTTTGCATGACCCTTACGACAGTCATCTAGTAGATATATATATATCTTGGAGTTATTTATCTCTTATATTAAATAATAATAATTTACACAAAAATTAGATAAGAATAAATAATTATGTTTCTATAAATGATTTTAAACAAATATTTAGATAAGGATAAAGTTATATCCCGACTATTATAAGTAGATATATATACTTTAGAGCTCGGTGATTGAAATTATAGTAAGTTAGGAATCAAAGATGTCCGTTTGAAACTAAAATATTATGATAAGTGAATATTACACCAAAGTTCATTTTTAAAAGATAAGTCTTGACAACTCTATGTGTTAACATATGACATTATATTTTATTACATACACACAATAAACGAGTTTTTTAACAGATATATCTTTTTATTATTTACTATATTAAATTACATTTTTACAACCCGTGTAATAGACGGATTATAATATAATACAAATTCTAAAATTATGTTATATAATAAGGGAAAAGATCAAATAGGAAGTTAATTTTCGCTAGGAAGGATAGGAAGCCATAGGATTATGACATGTGGCAAATTTTAAAATAAAGAGAAAGGGTATTTTAGTCAATCCAACTCCTTCTTCTTCTCCTTTTTCAAAACCCAGTAAATTCAAAAACCCACCATTTTCAAAACCCACCATCTTCAACTATTTCTTCACTTTCTATCTCAATAATCACTACATTATAGTGCGATTTTCATCACCAATCAATGATTCAGAACCCGATCAACGTGTTCTTCAGCTTTTTTTTGAAGAAAACCCAGTTTAATTTCATAAAAAAATCTCGTTTTTTCCGATGATTTTGGAGATAATTACTCGATTCGTTCGATTTGAGCGTTGATAAGTGTTTCTATCATTCAAATTTTGTCAATTGATGAAGAAATTGGCTTCGATCCATGTAAGAGATTCTTTAATTTCATTTTCATGATCTGGGTTTTTGATTTAGTCATTGTGTTTTACGATTTTTGCGGGGGTCCGGGGGCGGCAGCCCCCGGTAGCGGGGTTCCAGGGGCGGCAGCCCCTGGCGGGGTCCAAGGGGCAGAGCCCCTGGCTGGGGTTCTCGGAAAAATTTTTTTTTGATTAAATTGCTGTACTAAAAACGCATCAGAAAAATTAATTTTCCATAAATTGGCTCATTTAGGTAAAACACATTTTTTAGGTGTTTTCAGTCCATTGCGTTTTAGAATGAGTCATTTTTAAGTGTTTTCTGGCCATTGCGTTTTACATATAAGACATTTCTTTGTGTTTTTGGTACATTGCGTTTTAGGTAAAACACTTTTTTATGTGTTTTCTGGCCATTGCGTTTTACAAATAAGACATTTCTGTGTGTATTCTGGCCATTGCGTTTTACAAATAAGTCATTTCTTTGTGTTTTTGGTGCATTGCGTTTTAGGTAAAACACATTTTTATGTGTTTTCTGGCCATTGTGTTTTACAAATAAGACATTTCTGTGTGTTTTCTGGCCATTGCGTTTTACAAATAAGTCATTTCTTTGTGTTTTTGGTGCATTGCGTTTTAGGTAAAACACATTTTTATGTGTTTTCTGGCCATTGCGTTCTACAAATAAGTCATTTCTGTGTGTTTTCTGGCCATTGCGTTTTACAAATAAGTCATTTCTTTGTGTTTTTGGTGCATTGCGTTTTAGAAAAATGTCATTTTTAGGTTTTTTTTTTTCATTGCGTTTTACGTAACTAGTATTTTTCTATTGCGTTTTACGCAACTGAGTTTTAAATTTTTTTTTTTAAAATATAGCAATAGTATACTCGTTTTAAAGATCAAAAAACACTCGTTTTTTTGGTGCAATTTTTATAAAAAAATAATATCGTATAAAAGAGTTATTAACGTTTAAAAAATGGGGGGAAATTGGAGGAGAGAGAAACTATTGGCTTGGATTGACTAGAATGCCCTTAAACAAACTCACGCGCCTCTTTTCTTCCTTTCAATTTCCCTGATTTAATCTTAGCTCTTGATTAACTTAATGGATGGTCAAGATCACTTCCTATCCTTCCTAGCCAAATAAACTTCCTATTGTATCTCCACCCTATATAATAAAAACACTTTGACTTATGTTATATAATAGAAGTGTTTTAATTGAAAAGCAATATCATCCTCTTTCTGTACATATAGATTATAAATTTATTTGTAGTTGTTGGATGAATACTTTTCAAGAGGTCAGTGTAGTTCTAGCCGGTGACACATTGCTTTCGTTAGCGTTTGAGCATCTAGCCACACAAACGATAGGTGTTGGTCTGTTGGACCTCAAAGTGTGGTTCATGCAATAAACGAGTTAGGATCCGCAGTGGGTTCCGTAAGGGAAATCATGGGAATACGCATGTTGACTTAGGATCCGCAATGGGTTTCTTTGGGGGAATCATGGGAATAGGCATATTTATCAAAATAGGCATTAACTTTCACAATTCTCAATCTAGTCGAGTCCGAATTAACTAATGATATGATGACAAGTAAGCCTTTCCGAAATCGTTGAAATCATATTCGCTGGCACATAGGACTCAAAACCTGAATCCAGGTCCACACCACTGGCAACCACTGTGATGATACGTGTAATCCCTAGCCTACATTACACCGAAACACAACTTGCGCGGCATTTGGCAAAATGCTTTTCGGAGCGGCGTTCCTGTCCGCAGGAAGTGCGGGCACGCACGAGTTCAACCAAATTCTAATTCAGAAACTCATTTTTTCGCACCCCTCTGCGCGCGGGTAGAACCTGTTGTAAAACATGTCATCAAGCTACAATGGAGTAGTAAAAGCTTTACCTTATAAATAACCACTCCTTTGTTCCCACACCAATGTGGGACAAAGTATTTACCACCTTTTGAGAGTTTCATTCACACACTCAAAACTTCCAACATATAAGTCCTAAACTTTTGCTACTAACTATTAGCTACATGATCTTATTGAGTGATGTTGATAGAGATGAATACGTACTTGATTATGATGATTATTGATTAAAGACTGTTTTTATGTTTATGTTTCAAGTGTGTTTCGACTTTAATTTATGTTTTAACTATGTTTTTTATGTGTTAAGTGTGTTTTTTAATCATGTTTTGGTGTTTATTATTGATTACAAGTAGAATAGGTCATATTGATGTGTAAAATATTTTTTATTTATTTTTTATTTTGAGCGCTTCGAATACGTGAAGCTCTCACTTCGTGCTTGACGCTTCGCTTAAAACTTTTGGAACCAAAACGATTCGGAGCGCCTCACGCTTTTTTAAACCAAGGCGGCATGTTTCATCATGAAATGTGACATACTTAGCTTCCTCTGATCTGGTTTGACTTGGCTTGGCTCGGATATAAAAGTGTTGGAGATACAAATACTATGACGTTATCTATGTTGTTTTGTAAACGGCCCAATTTATGCTTGATACAAATACTATGGCGTTAGCAAAGGCCTAATTAGTGACGTTTATAAGCAACCCAATTTTTGCTTGAATTGACCTAACAAAGGCCTAACCAGTGCCGTTTACAACCGGCCCAATAATTCCCTTATCACGTACATTGCGACCCATATTTTGCAGGGTTTCATTTATTTTGATTTCTCACTAATATTTATTGTATTTGTAATTTTAATATATTAATGTATTTTTTAAATTATCTAATTTTAAAGTATAACTACTATGATACTCACGCGCGTTGCATCATATGCATCACAGTTAATAACTTTATATTAGAAGTAAACATTAAGCTATTGATGTGCCATCAATTATACATATTTTTAAAGCGTATTCGTCCCTATTTAATAGTACTTTTTATTACTTTATTGTTGAAAATACTATCTAAATCGTACCACTTTGGTATTTGCAGGTTTTAAGGTGTCTGGATGAAAGAAGAGAAAAATAAGGCAAAAATCTAAGATTCCAAGAAAATCAGCCAATTGCTAGATAAGCACGGCTATGCTAGGCTGTGGGTACGACCATGCACATCAACCCGACAAGTAGAAGTCAACAAGTCAACTATATTTTGGTCAACAAAAGTCCACGATAGGGAGGTTGAATTTAGAATCGATCTAGAACCAGGAGCAAAACCTATTTCTAAGGCTCCATACCGATTAGGTTTGATTGTACACCCCATCCGTTCCAAGGTGTTTGTTTTCACAAGATAGTTTTAAATAAATCTTAACATGTTGATTGCTTAACATATCTTTGATATCCTAACGCTATGTATGTTCACCAATTATTCGTAGTTGACCCTTTTTATCTTAACATGTTTTAGGGAATAAATGTTTCAGGGAATAATGCATGAGGTTGTTGAGCATTGAATCACATAGGAGCTGGACTTAGTTTTAATTTTAATTGGAACATTTGTTTTGTTTGGATTATTTGTTTTTCCTTGGATGGTTATTTAATTTGGTTTTAATTAATAATGTATTGAAACTTTAGTTGATCGTGAGCTTGTGAACCATTTCATATCGTGTCGATGTTTCTGTCATTGTTCAAGGTGTTACAAAACTTGAAGAATAAATTATTAAACATGATCAAATCTTTGTATATGAAATATGCACATGTGCATGAGTTTATATTAGTTTTATTTTTGAAAGGCAAACTTAATTGGAAACACACCAAGTACCCCAAAACAGGGCACCACATAGAAATAACATAAATCTAGGACCGTTCAAACCGCTCGCCGCTCGCTTGACGCTCGTTCAGAAATTGTTCGAAAAATGCTCGTTCGATTTGATGCTCGGTTGTAAACGAGCCGCTCTGCTCGGTTCGGTTTGTAAACGAGCCAAGCATGAGCAAAGGTCCGCTCGGCTCGGTTCGGCTCGAATTATTATTTTTAATTAGTACGTACATATACATAAACACATACATATATAAACATGTATATACACATATATATACACAAATATAAATTAAATTTTTAGTTTTATATATACCACTATATTACATTGTTGTCCACTATATACAAATTTACAACTACATCTGTTCGTACTAGCCCAATCACGCCAATAAAAATATTAATATCAAATATAAAAGTTAAACCCTAAACCAATAGACGACAGTCTGCTCATCGTCTCAATGTTTCATGCCGTTACCCTGAGTTGATCGTTTCCGGCTGTCAACGTCATTGTTCGTGCAATATGACCATCAGTTCGTCGGCCACAACATTGTTATTCATAAGAAAAATATATGCCATGAACTGTGCCTGTTTTTAAAGAAATAAAAACTCGAGACCTAACATTGTCACTATCTCTCTCAACAAATTTAAATTGTGCGATACTGTTGTCCAAATCGCTCGACGCTCGCTCGGAATATTTACTGCTCGGAAACTGCTCGCTTGATTTGAGGCTCGGTTTTAAATGAGCTGCTCCGCTCGGTTCGGTTTGTAAACGAGCCAAGCACGAGCAAAGGTCCGCTCGATTCGGCTTGGCTCATGAACAGCCCTACATAAATCACAAATCTACATCAATCCATCCAATATCCTAGAGACTTGAACGTACTCACTTATTACATCTATTGCAGGGTGTTAGTACATGTTCTCTGCTGTTCTTATTACATTTTTAATTGGTCAATATAATTATTTTTTATGAATAAATTTTTTATTATTATTCTTATGTTTTTTATTTTTGGTTTTCCTCTTGTACGTGTGGTTTTTACATGTGTTTCCTCTTGTACGTGTGGTTCACATGTGGTTTTCTTAATACCAAAATCAAACCTAAATTGTACGTGTGGTTCACATGTGGTTTTCTTAATATCAAAAACAAACCTAAAAAATGGTTCACGTGTTGTATTCTTAATAATACTTTCATACAATCCATCAAAACAAAGATAACAAATTATATTCCCGCCATACACTGCTAGGAAGGACAACTGGCAAAATAAACACTTAAGACTCCCCCACTTATTAATTAATTGCAAATTTATTCTACAAAAAAAACTTACGCGAACGAGAACATATATGCTTTAACCATGTCTTCGACTGATCAAAACAAGTGCTTAGTTGAAAACCGGTATACTTTGTGGGTGTCTAAAGAAATTCTGGGGATCCACTTGAGCTTTGATTCGAATCAACTTTTTAAAATTTTCTTTCTTCCAATACCTCTCACCCCAAATACTTGCTTCCTCATAAGTCTCACTTCCAACACCCAAATCAAGATCAAGGTAGTTCAAATACGCCTCCCTCGGGTTTTTCGATACATACGGCTCCAAAAACGTATCAAACCCTTGCAGCCACGCTAGCCGTCTGAGCGATGCTGGGGTCGTGTCTGAAGTTTGATCGTTAAAACGCACAGTCTTAAACAGCTGGTACAGCACCCCGGCTCTATGAGGATACGGAGTTGCTGTGTCTGAGTACTCCTCCATCTTCCCGCCAAAAGCGTATACCATCAAGAGCTCTGATCCATCGTTTTCAAACATCTTTCTCCAGATCTTTATAAGCTCGCTTTTAGGGATCGGAGTCCTAACATAGTCTAGTTTAGCTTTGTAGTTCCACAGCTTCTTGATGGCAGATTGGTTTGCAATAGCCTCGGTTGGGGTCGAGCTTGTGAATCCCTGATCTGCTAATACAAGACTTGACTGGACCATGCTCATTTCTTCACAATTCTCTCGTCTCACATTGAGCTCCGGAAAGTTTTTGTCTAGCAATTGAAGGAATGTGTCAGTTTTGCCAAGATAAACTCCTTCAAAAAACATTCGTATCGTTTTGTTTGTTGTGTTGCCTATAAATTCGCTGAATATCTGAACTCTTATAATCAAATCCCGATCCATACTTGGTGCTACATATTGATATTTATAGAAAATATCTGTCCCGTTTTCTTCAAGTGTTTTAGTCACCCGAAAAACTGTCACGATCTCCGGCACTGGCACCAATCCCAGCTTCCATGCAAGAACTATTCCAAAGCTGGAAGCACCACCACCGCGAAGCGCCCAAAACAAATCTTCACCCATCGACTTCCTGTCCAGAATATTTCCATTAACATCCATGAACCGAACATCCACAACATTATCAGCAGCTGTCCCATATTTCCTCACCAGGTTTCCATACCCTCCACCGCCCATATACCCGCCCACACCCACCGTGGGACACACACCAGCCGGGAAGTACAAGGTGTTGGTCTTTTGAGAAATACTATAGTAGAGTTCACCAAGCAGCGCGCCAGCCTGAACCCATGCAGTCATGTTTTCAACATCCACATCTATAGACTTCATGTTGATGAGATCAAGCATGACAAAGGGAACTACAGCAGAATACGAGACGCCTTCGAAGTCATGTCCTCCCGACCTGATCCTGATCTCGTATCCGTGTTTTTTGGTACAGAAAAGAGCTGTTTGGATCTGCGTATCGTTGACGGGAGTCACGATGACGGACGGTTTAGGGGTGGAGGGTTTGATGAACCTAAGATTGTTGACTCTAGCTTGCCAAATGGACTGGAAAGAAGAATTGAGGGGGGTGAAAACGAGTTGAGAGACGGAGGTGACACTGTTGGTTTTGGATTGGAGGCAGCTTAAGAAATCTTCTGAAGTATCAAGATCATTGGGAGATGAGGCCCCCCGTGAAACAAAAAAACTAAGAGTTAGAACCAAGAGGAACACAAGGTGAGACTTCTTCATGTTTTGGTGAGTTTATTGTAATGAGATGAGTGTATTTATATAGACAGGAGAGCCGCAAACACTATTCTACACATTGATTTTCTCTATTGATTTATGTCAACAAATGAGGATAATATACTATTAGAAACTGTATAAAGAAAAGAAATTGATTTATGTCAACAAATGAGGATAATATACTATTAAAAACGGTATAAACAAAAGAAATTATAATAAACTAAGGTATGTAGCTTAAAACATAATGATTGATTTATGTCAACAAATGAGGATAATATACCATTAAAACGGTATAAAGAAAAGAAATTATAATAAACTAAGGTATGAAGCTTAAGGAGTAGAATCAAATACAAACCGTATTTCGCATACAAACTGTAAGAATTATTTAAAAAGTGATATGTGACATCCAAACAATTATAGAGAAATGGTAAAAATAATAACCTAAATAATATCAATTATATTGAATTCCCTATAATTATGTTAACAAACAATTAATTCTTTATTTGGATATTACTTTTGTTTTCAATGTGCTGATATAATTTTTATAAAGAAAAGTGCTATATCATTCATATGTCTGCTAGAATCAATTATCTTGATTAATTTTTATGTGCTAATATAATTCAAAAGTTCTACTTTTATGTATTTGTTGTTTTAGTATGTGTTAATTTAACTTTTTTTTAAGTGTTAAGATTTGTTTTCACGGTTTGTAGGATAAATATTGTTTGTATCGAAACTAACCTCTGAACCTTAAAACATAATGTATTGATTTATGTCAACAAATGAGGATAATATACTATTAGAATCGGTATAAAGAGAAAAAAGTTATATTAAAGTAAGGTATGAAGCTTAAACACATTAATTTTCTCTTTTGATTTATGTCAAACGAGGATAATATACTATTAGAAACGGTATAAAGAAAAAAAAAAACAATAAAGTAAGGTATGAAGCTTAAACACATTAATTTTCTCTTTTGATTTATGTCAACAAATGAGGATAATATACTATTAGAAAAGGTTTAAGAAAAGAACTTATCATCTGGCAACCAATATCAAGTTGGTGTAGTATCCCTCCTTTGTTCAGTGGGTGATTTTTCTTTTTTAATTCAAAGGGTATTCAAGGCAATGAAAATAGAAGGAAGACTATATAGTTCATAATAAATAATCTTGGCAGCATGGGTAATATGAAATGTGATTTTCTCGAATGGCAAATTTCCCATGCATAAAACACTTCCCAAGCATAAATATATTTTATAATAACGTATAAAAAAACATTACATGCTCTTTTTACTATCAAAGTTTTCAGTTTATATTATTTAACATATTTTTCTTTTTTAGTTTATTATATATTTTTCTATTTAATATAACTTAATTAGAAACAATATATTATACGTGGTAGTGGATCATGTAAAAAATCCAACTTTTGTGAGAAGTGTGAGAAATAATTTGGGAATGACAAGTGTCCCTTATCTTAATTAATTCAAAAGGGTATATTAGTAATTGTCAATTCTTATTAATTAATTGATTTCCAAAGATAACTGCCAAAAATATTAGGCGATATATTAGGGATGTGATTCAAATTCGATTTGTTATATACATTTAATTGTTTACGGTAAGTTCTTGTTGTAGTGTTATATTCCCCAGTTAATAGTGTTATATTATGTACAGGTATCTTTAATCTCCTTTTCATAGTGTTTTATCCCCATCAGTAGTGTTTTATTCTGTATAGTGTCTTACAATAAACAGATAGTTTTATATCTTTCTATAGTGTTTTATCATGTTATATACTGTCAGGGCCGACCCTAAGAATTCGTGTGCCTTGTTCGAGCTCGAAAAGCTGTGCCCTTAGGTCTTAACGTTTTTGCCATCCGGATGATTGTTTCGGAGCCATTAACGCCTAAATAATGGACGTAGTTTCTAACAAATTAAGTTAACGCCTAAGTAATCGACAACCAATGCCAAATAACACCTAAATAATCAACACTTAACGCCAAATAATGTAGTGTAGTAAAAAATAATGTTTCGCTTTTCTTTTCAGACAATATGTTCCTCACTTCCGTATATAAATAAGAACCAAAATCTTAATATAGAAAATAATACATGGTAAACTAAATAAAAGGATAGAAAAATAAAATAAAACATCTTTAATATAATTTTTATATCAAGTTAAATAAAGAAATGTAAATAAACGGTTGTTTGGTTTGTCTTATTTTACTTTGACCATTGAAAAAAGTAAAAAACTTCAAATAAGAGTAAGGTTAAGTTATATCTGGGCTTTGAATTTAGACTTAAAAAGGCCCACCAAGTTAAATAAATTAGGTTTTCCTTTCTTTGTTACATTATCATCTGCAGAGCTCCTTCTTCTCCTTTCCTCGCCGGAGCTGGCATTGACCAAAACATCCGGTCATTTCAGCTCCATTTTTCTCTCTTCATCTCAATTAATTTCCGTCACTACCCACAATAATTTTTATGGGTATACTATTCAAAATAAAAAATTATAACATATATATAAGATTTTTTCTAAAATGTGCCTTCGAAATCACGGGCCCTGGCCGGTTGTCCTCCCCGCACACCCTCAGGGCCGCCCCTGTATACTGTTCCTTTTACTAGTGTTTTATCCTCATCAATAGTGTTTAATTCTGTATAGTGTCTTACAGTAAACAGATAGTGTTATATCTTCCTATAGTGTTTTTATCATGTAATATACTGTTCCTTTTCATAGTGTTTTATCCCCCATCAACAGTGTTTTATCCCCCATCAACAGTGTTTTATTTATGTATATTGTCTTACAGTAAACAGATAGTGTTATATCTTCCTATAGTGTTTTATCATGTAATATACTGTTCTTTATAGTGTTATAAAAAGTTGTTGTGAAGAAAATCGAAGAATTTATTTCAGTACGAGAAATTCGCTGATTTTTTATGAGATTGATGGGGGTTTTGAAACAGTTACCATAAATTCGCTGATTTATAGGAGATTGATGGAGGGTTTTGAAACGGTTACCATATTTGAAACGTTGGAAAAGTCACTATTGCCCTTTAATTTTACATAAGGTCCTTCTAATTAAAACACAATTTACAGTTTATATCCTATTGATCTCAACCATTAGATCAAATATCCAATGGTTTAAAACACTTCTTACCATTCTCACATTTTAGACACTTTTTACCATATCCCTACCCTATTATACGTAATTTATGAAAATTTAAAAAATTGGATATAGATTTAATAAAACAAAAAGATAGGTGATAAAGTGGATAATGAAGTGAAGGTTTGAAATGATTTAAAGCATATTCAATGGTGGTCAAAGTCCAAAATCAAAATCTAAACCCGCCACAGCATTTTAAACCTTAATCCTTCCAAACCTATTTTTCTCACATACTAAACCATTTCAAAAACCTACACATCACACCCCACTAATAAAAAAAAAAAAAAACAAAAAAAAAAGAACTCATGTGTGTGTGGTCCCTAATAAACCAAACTGAACGACTAAGTCAAAGTCTTCCTACAGTGGTGTAGCTGTGTAGGTTTGGAATTGAAGTTTAGATTCCAAACATGATGAGGCATCTCTAGATGGATGTACTTTTAATGTTAGAGAAAAAAATAAGGTTGAAATGATTAAAGTTTGAAATAATGTGCGAGTTTGGATTCCAAACTCACATTACCATTGGAGATGGTGCGAGTCATGGTCTCTTTGATACATCGTTTCTATAAAAAAAAAAAAAAAATCATCACAAAAATTATCTTTAGGTAATTAAAAATTGAAGAATTTAGATAAACACCTTTTATACAAAAAAAAAATATTGCCAATACTTTGTTTCTTATATAAATAAATAAATGTAAAAAAGATATAAAATATAATGCTAATTTCGTGTTAAGATTTTTTTGAAGGATCTTTACTTTTGTTAAGTAGAACCGCAAATACAAGATAAACTTAGAAAAAATACAATGATATGATGAATTGTACTTCCCTTTTATGTTTTAAGCTTTTATTGATTTTTTTAAAGGCTCATTTTGTAAAAACGCAAGCCAGAGACTCGCAAGATGAACAAGGAAAAGAACTTACATAAGCTTATAAAAACTTAAATGCACACCAATTCTCCATTCAAGAGACAGAATTCTAGATCGGAAATCCACCATCAGATTTTAGATCTTTGTCAGGAAAAGGAGATAGAGAATGTACCTACCGTAATTACATTAACGGCTTAAAATATTCAAGACTAAACGTGCTGAATGTGTAACAATAACCGTCAACAAATGTTGAATTTGCAATAACTATTCAATCACAATAAAACCACTTTTAACCTACTTTATTTCAATTAGGAGAATTTAAAATACAAAGTTTCTAGAGTAAGCAATAGAAATACAAAACAACTATGTTATGAAATATAAGTTATTACAGAAGATTTCATTTTACTTGTTTTTATTATTACTTTTTATAAAGTATTTTATATTTGAACTAACAAACAGTTAATTTAGTTACTAATTTAACTTAAACTAGTATTAAGCCTCCCGTATCAAACTATTCCAAGCTTCCACCTAGCTTGTCAAGTGTCAAACTATTACATAATATCCACAAGATGGTTAGATTAGTCATTCTACACCATGACCATAATCTTATGGACTTTTTTACTATCTTTTTTATCGAAACCTATTATAGGTCAAAGTTAAACTGCCATTTGAAATATGCAAATGCATTAACAAATTCAATAAATCCATTTAGGCATTCTATCAGTCACTTGGTGGGCATCATTTTAGGCTATCATATTAGCTAAGTTCATTAACCAAAATCATCATATTTCTTACAATCTCAACAAGTAACATGCTTAATAGAATCAAGTCAACATAAATTCCAATTATCAATGCTAATTCATCAATCTGTTATACTAGAACTAGGGGCTTTCATCTCTATGTAAGAAACATTTCATCTAATATCAATAATACATTCATGCAAACATCTAAACTATTCAAGTTCTTTACACAAACTAGTAAGCATGATGTTTATATCACTATTATAACATCAATTTTATCATATCTTTAAATCCCACTTCATAACATGTACGAATACTTAGATCAAATCCTTAAATTACTCAAGTATTTTACAGATACAAGCAAGTATGACGATTATGAACATACATACATCATCGATTTCACCATGTCATCAAAACACAATTAACATAACAACTCATTGTACACGAATTTCTCTTCCCAACATGCAAGGGAAATTACTTGGATTTCACCTTCAATCTATTGATTCTGTGTTTGCTAGGTTGAAGAAGGATACTTGTCAAAAGATCATCTATACAGACAAGTTGATTTTAGTTGCTCCGACTAATCTTGAGGTAGGTACATTAATCCACTTGGTTCTTGCTGAAAATAATTGCGTTAAGATTTCATCACATTATAATGTTTGCATTAACCCATATATGGATTTTATCGGCTTATAGACAAAATGTTCTTTAACCTTAAGTTTAGAACTTTCAGATTATTTTATGAACATGTAAATATGTCAGCCAGTTGTTAGGGAAAGTTATTTTAATGTTTATCTAATATAGCTCAAAAGTATTATAAACTACTAGAACAGTGATGATCCTAAAAGAAATCTTTTGGAATATAGGTAAAAAGATTCTTTGATAATTTATCTCTTCTTGAGTATAACCTTTGACAATCAATCATGCTTCTTAGTGTCTTAACATTTATATTAGGATTTGTTTGGTTATGAACACTCTTAGGTAATTCATTCAAATCCCAAATGCTATTTGAATACATAAAATCAGATTTACTAGAAAACAGTTTTATTCCATTTAGAAGATTGATTGACGCTAATGGCTTAATTAGAAGAGATAGGATCAGTAAACTTTTCCAAAATCCATTTCAACTTCAGTTAGGGAGGTTATGTAATCATCAAAGTTTTAAGGATTAGCTCTTGGTTAGGTTGCTATCATTTTCAGGATTCGAAGTTTGTAAGAGTTAGTGCAGTATAGTGTACAAAATGTGTAAATTGGGACTATAGTATGATTAATGGGGGTCCTGAGTTGATTACTAACTCAACGGCTATATTTCTCTGCTCTGGTTTGGTTTAAAGCGAAAATGAGTATTAACTCTTGATCAGGCTTATCTAGTACTCATAATAAATGATAACTCTGCCAAGTGAGAGACTGTAAGAATATTTTTATATATTAAATATATTATCATTTATCTAATAATTGATCATTGATCTAGTTACCCCTATATCATTAATTGGTAAATATTTGATGGACGTATTTACCCTTAGTAGATAAACATAGGGATTCCCCTTGGGTGTATATAAATTGAGATTACTAGAGAGGGTTTATGGTTAGACAAATATAATAACATTATCACAATCAATTCATCCCCTCTCTCTCATAACCATGTTCATCAAGAACACCTAAACCCGTCAAAACTGCATACCCTAAAGGGGACCTCAGCCAATCTGACGAACATGACGTCTACTTCATTCTTTGATGCGGTTACTGGTTAACCAGGTACACATGGTTTTATTATTCATGATTGAACTTAATTAATTAGGGTTTATGTTTAACCATGTTCTACTGATATAATCAACACCCCCATACCACAAAGGTCACAAACCCAGTCTTTAATAAAAATATGTGTCCTCTTTAGCGCCACAATTGTGGGAATACGGTCCATTTCCGCTCTTCGAGCAACATATTGCACTTGAGAGGCAGCCACGCGGGGTCGAAAATAGAATTGCGTCTCTCTTCTGCGAACCTAACATCTATAAAACCCCTAGCAAGAATCCACATCCCTCCCGTGTTCTCTATAATTCCAGCAATTGATTCCATAACTGGCTTTTCATCCGTAACACCCTGAGGGGCATGCAAATTCAGGATGCTTAGCCCCACATTAAACCCGTTCAACCTCCCTTTGAACACATATTTTTATTTTGATCTAAACGACTAGTTACGATGGATTTATGTTCGATTGAAACAAATAAAAGTTCAATTTATATGTGATTTATTATCTTTGTAGTTTAAGATAAGATACAATTTTCGTTTGAAAACAGGTAAATGTTTGTCTGCAAAGGGATAAATTCCTGAAAAGTGTAAGAAGTTTAGACATGTGACAATCATTAAAGTTAACATTAACGGCGGGGGTATAAGATATTCAACTATGATAAAAACAATATTTTCCTGCAAAATAAAACAGTATTTGGTATATGCAAAATATAACACCATCTATCCTTTGTTAACAAAAAATTAATCATCATATACCTGCTTAATGAACTCTTTGTTATACACAAAACAAAACAATATTTACCTGCTTCAACTAAAACATCATTGGATAAACAAATAAAAAAACAGCATGGACTAAAAACACCTAGTTGAAATGTAATCTTTTTATATATCAATATGATACTCATATTAATGATAAAAACCCCTCGTTATTATTATTATTATGGTGTTGCTTTAAAAAATCCAATTACGTATAAAAAGTTATTGACGTTTAAAAAAGAGTAAATTGACATTTTAATCCCTGTGGTATGGTCAGAAATGCTATTTTAGTCCCTATGATATGGTAAGAAATGCCACATTACACTACACCGCACTACATTGCTTTTCGATACATTGCACTATATTACACTATACCCGCTAAACCACACTACCCTACCCTACACTACCATTCACTACACTACACTACAACTTTCCAAAAAGCTCGCTTAGTATGTCTCATTTTGAAACTGAGGAAAGCTGGCTTGGTTCGGTTAGAAATCTCGGCTTGGTTCGTAACGAGCCCGACTAGTTCGGTTTGCTCCGTTGTTAGCTCAGCTCAGATTATTTTACTTTTAGTATATTCTATTTTTATATACATAATATATTATAAAAGTGGTTATTATTTGCGGGTATTTAAGTGTGTAGTTGAATATTTATGACATAGTTAGGGGTTGATTAGGATGCTAATGAACTAACAATGTATTTTGTTAAGATTTTAAACTTATTTTATATTTGGTTGAACTTGATTTTGACTTGATGAACTGTGTTTTGGATATGTTCCTTTAAACTCTCGAATGAAATTTTAGACAAATGAGTTTTGAAGGCTATGTATTTATTTTTTCTTAAATTCGAGCCTAACCAAGCTGAGTAAAACTAGCGCGGTTAAAAATCAAGTCGAGCTCGAGCTTAGATGAGCCGATCCGGGTATGTTTAGAATCGAGTTGAGCCTGAGCTTACCTTTGGCTAAGATCGGTTCAACTCGAGAACGACCCTACCTACACTACACGACATGACACGACAAGGCACGACACCACACTACGCTACAGTACACGATAAAATAATATACGATACAATATGATAATATACGATACGATCCTACATAGCCTAATATAGGGCTATACATATAATCTTAGGCTTGAAATCTTAGCCGGTAATAGACAAATCAATGATATAACCGGTAATATCTGTGAGCTAATTAAGGAGATGATTTGAACAAAAGGATCTGAAAACTAATTTGTTTCATATATGGTTGAACCGGATGTAACTGGTAAAACCTGTAATGTTTTTCACAAAGTTAAATTTGTATATTGGTTACATATCATACAAAAGTTTAGGTTCAATTAATTAACAAAGTTAGTATTTTATAAAAAATTTATTAATCTAATGTTAACAAATTTATATCTAAGATCACACGGTGTGGCCGTGGTGGAGCGGCGTTGTTGTCTTTCCATACCGCACACACCACACCGGGCCCGGCGTTGTCATGTGGGCTTGAGAGTTCCCACCGGCGTTGAGAGTTAAAGTGTGTCGACGTGGCGTGATTTGATTGGCGGTCCCTAACGGCATTATTTAAAAAAAAATCATTTAAAAAATTATTTCACCTCCTCTATATATAAAAACCTATCATTTTCACCATTTTCAATTCTATCCAACTCCTTCTCAACTCTCATTTTTTTATAAAATCTCTACAACTTTTATAAAAAATAATGCATCCACACAACCGCAACTTTGATCCGAACAACCCATATGGTTTCGATGAAATGCCGAACACTGCTTCGCCGCCTCTAGAAAATATATAATTTTTAATTAGAAAATAATAATATTAAGGGTTATTGGATTTTATCACCCCTAACTATCGGCCTTTGGCCGTTGCCACCCGCAACTAACACTTTGACACCCGACACCCCCAACTTGACTTTTTGTTTGCAATGGCACCACCCAGTTAAATCTGCACTAACTTGGTTAGTTTTTTGTCCGACGTGGCACATGTTTGTTGAGTTGGAGATGATTACGTGGCGCTGATGTGTACCTAAACCTCATCTTCTTCTTTACAATATTAAAAAAAAACAATAACAAATCCTAAATTCTAATTTCATCATTTTGAAGATCTGGGCCTATGTTCATATCAATTTCATCATTTTCACAGCAAGAACATATTTAAACGTCATCATCACAGTTCATCTTCAGAAATCGTTCATCATCTTCAACAACATCTAAAACCCAGAAAATCAAAAACATCTTCAAACATCATCATCAAAGTTCTTCTGCATATTCAAGAAGAAAACAAAACCTAACTCCAATCCTAAATCTAATTTCAACAGACTAATGTGTTCTTATGGGATATTCATCAATCTCACAGACAACCATAAAAAACAACAACCAGACTTCTCTTTTACCTCACACTACCACAACAATAACCAGATCTGAACTTAGATATGAACTTCCGTCATCATCTGAACTTCCACAACAACAACTAGATCTGTCGTCGTTTGGTCATCATCATCCGACGACGACGCATCTGAACTTTCGTTCGACGATCAGCTCCCCTCCGTCCGACGAAAACCTGCCGTAACTCTGTCGCATTCCGCCGCCATCGCTGCATGGGCGATTATGTCGGTGAGTGGTGGAGTGGGGGGTGCCGGAACCGGTGGTGGCGGAGGAGTTGAAGCTGAGGCTTTGGAGGTCGTCAGAGAGATCAGCGTCGGAGGTCGTCGGATCATCGCCGGTGATGAAGATGAGGCTTTGATGAAGATGATATGATGATTTGATTTTATATAATGAATTGAATTTGGGATATTTATAGCCTGTACATATACATACATACACATAATTGGCCACCTCATCATGACACCTCATTTAAAACAAGCCACGTCATCAAAAAATGGTCACGTCAGCAAAAAACTCTAACCTAGTTAGTGCAGATTTAACTGGGTGGTGCCATTACAAACAAAAAGTCAAGTTGGGAGTGCCAGGTGTTAAAGTGTTAGTTGCAGGTGACAACGGCCAAAGGCCGATAGGTGGGGGTGATAAAATCCAATAACCCTAATATTAAATAGGTGCCTCGTGTCAAATAACGCCTCTCTTCCACGCCCTTTCTCACACCCCCCTTTTTTCCACCACGCCACTATCCTGACGCGCACTGACGTTGCGTCCACATGTCGAATAACGCTACTCTTTCAAACCCTCCACACTGTGTGATCTAATGTTGTTATGTAAAGTTGTTAATTTAACAATGTTTTTTTTTTTATAAATTTGTTTTTGTTTAGTTTTTTTATAAAACTTATTAAAACGATAAATATTATATAGAAATGTTTGTAATAAAAAAGACTATTATATACGCCATATATACGAGACATGTTATATGACCCACATAGATCTATACCTATGACCAACCATTCCATTTGTTTTAAGAAATTTGGAAACGTGAAAAGAATGGGATCCAAAATTTATTTGACTCGAAGATGCCAAATACTTTTGAAATAGTATTAAGCAACCCCGCGTTGCAGCGGGGGCGAACACTAATAGCCATGCTACTACCAGCGACAACTAACACTAAAGTTGCAACGTGTTAAATACGAAGAAATTAAATCAAAACGTAAAACATAAAAAAAAATAACTAAGTCAATATAGGACCCGAGCGTTACAACAAACCTGTCAAACAGGAAAAAATAGACGACCTGAAAACGTTTAACCACACACGGATGTTGCGTCGTATTTCAGCAACATGTACAACTTATAAATGCACACTTATTGCTAAATAATAGTAAATAAATAAATAAATTAGCATATAAAACCACTAAAGCAAGATGTACAACTTATAAATACACACATGTATTGCAAAATAATAGTATATAAATAGCCACACCATTTATTTATAACATCACTCCTTCATTTGTTTTAAAAATTTTGGAAACATGGAAAGAATAAATCAACAATTTATTTATTCCAAGGATGCTAAATACTTTTGAATACCCACCAACGGGCATGGTTGTAAAAGTCCCGACTAGGCTCCGAGTACTCTCCGAGTACTCGCTACAAGGTAGGTTGCTGTTGAAACAATGGTTAACGCAAAGGATAACCAAGAGGGTCGTTTCACGTATGGGGTTCAACCTCTTCTCTTGCTCGTGCCAAAGGCCTAAGATCTGCAAAACAGTAAACACCGTTAGTCTCGTTAAGAGGGGGGAAGGGGGTTTTCCCTCTTAACCAGGCTCCGGCGTGAGAATAAGTACTGTTCCGAGATGAATAAAACAGTGTGTGTATAGAGTGAGTAAAGAGAGTCCCGGTGCTTAACCTGAATGATGAAGGGTCCTATTTATAGCCGGATGGTGAAGAAGGAGGGAGTAGCTGTGCCAGCTGTGGGTGTGCGCCAGCTGTCCGACCAAGGGGAATATCCTCTTGGTCTGCTCTGTCGCGAAGGGTGTAGTGGTACACGTGGCGTCCTTCTATTCGCTTACGCTGGATACCTTGTACTGGTTGCGTCAGACTTGCTCCCTGGATTGTCGCAGGCCTATGTGGCCTTCTCTCAATGGTGACACGTGTTGTCCTTTATGTTGGACGAAGCATCTTTGATGCCAGCTATGGACCGCCTAGACATCTTCTTGAAGCTTCTAGAAGGTCTTGGTGACATGGATGCCTTGTGTGCACAAAAAGTGGTGTGGTCCCTGCCATGTAGGCAGGGAATTGGGACCATACCTCTTCAAGTCCCCCCAGTCCAGTGTGCCTTCTAGTTGAGTTGATCGTCTAGGAGGGATTCTGGACTTATGAGAGTTGTGGTCTCTATGCATCGCGTTGGAGTTGGTGAATATAAAGTGAGCCGAGTGGACGCATGCCGCATGGGTCTCGGCCTTTGAAAAAAGTGAGCCAAATGGACGCATGCCGCATGGGTTTTGGCCCTTTGAAAAAAGTGAGCCAAATGGACGCATGCCGCATGGGTCTTGGCCTTTGAAAAAGTGAGCCAAATGGACGCATGCCGCATGGGTTTTGGCCCTTTGAAAAAAGTGAGCCAAATGGACGCATGCCGCATGGGTTTTGGCCTTTGAAAAAGTGAGCCAAATGGACGCATGCCGCATGGGTTTTGGCCCTTTGAAAAAAGTGAGCCAAATGGACGCATGCCGCATGGGTTTTGGCCCTTTGAAAAAAGTGAGCCAAATGGACGCATGCCGCATGGGTTTTGGCCCTTTGAAAAAAGTGAGCCAAATGGACGCATGCCGCATGGGTTTTGGCCCTTTGAAAAAAGTGAGCCAAATGGACGCATGCCGCATGGGTTTTGGCCTTTGAAAAAGTGAGCCAAATGGACGCATGCCGCATGGGTTTTGGCCCTTTGAAAAAAGTGAGCCAAATGGACGCATGCCGCATGGGTTTTGGCCCTTTGAAAAAAGTGAGCCAAATGGACGCATGCCGCATGGGTTTTGGCCCTTTGAAAAAAGTGAGCCAAATGGACGCATGCCGCATGGGTTTTGGCCCTTTGAAAAAAGTGAGCCAAATGGACGCATGCCGCATGGGTTTTGGCCCTTTGAAAAAAGTGAGCCAAATGGACGCATGCCGCATGGGTTTTGGCCCTCTTGTGCTTTCTTCTGTTGGAAGTTTGGTGGTTATGGGGAAGCGTTTGGTGTGACCGTCTGACGTCCCTGTCTTTTCGGAGGTGAACAGTTGCTTTTGCAGTGACTTTCTGTCACATCAGCAGACCCTGTCGCCTATGCTTCCCGAAAAATGAGCCGACGTCTTCTCTCTCCTGTGACGTGTCAGTCATCTATTGGGCGCTTTTTCTGTTCCCTGACGGTTCACTACCCATCGTATTAAATGCGATGGGTATAAATATGGGGCGGTTATCTCTTTCTTCTTTCACTTTCAAATTCTAAGTGCAATTTCTCTCTACCTTCTTCTCCTTTGTTCTATCTTTCACCTTTTTTCAAGTCGTTTTCTTCTTGATTTTTATCATGGCTGATAAGAATCCTACTCAAAAGAAGAGGAAACATAAGAGTAGAGCGCCTCCTGGTCCTGACCAGGCCCAGATTAACTGGAAAGAGGATGAATTCCAGAACCTCGTTAAAGGACATAACTTTCGACCTGAGTGGGGGGCTCGATATCCTCCGTCTGGATCTACTGCACTGGATGCCCCCCTGGTTTTATCACTTTATACGCTGCTTTTTTCCGGGAAGGTAATTTTAGGTTGCCCATTACTAAGTTTGTTGCTGACGTTCTGAGAGGTTATGGTCTTCATATTTCTCAAATAAATGCTATTGGGCTCCCCCGGATTACTCACTTCGAGTTTGTTTGCCGGTCTTATCGAGTTGAACCGACGTTTCCAATGTTCAACACTTTTTATAGTGTTTCGTATTCCAGTGGGTTCTACTCTTTCCAGGCTAGGATGGGAGTTGCTCAGGTGTGTTCGGTGCCGATAAAGGGCATTCATGATTGGAAACAAAAGTTTTTTTACATTCGTCGTGGTGTGATTCCGACGGATATGTCGTATAGGCATGTGGAACAAGGGGTTCCCAGGGTGGATGTTCCTCCCAACTATGGTGATCAAGACTGGTTTAAGAAGATAACTGCGAAGCCGACGGCTATTTCTCAACTGGATGTGATGGCCTTGGTTGGTGCAGGGATGAGTTTGTTGTGGGTTCCTAAACATCCGCTGGGTCAGCCTGCGTATAGCCATAAGGGCAAATGTATTGTTCTTTCATGTCTCATCACTTGATTATTTCCCTTTATGCTTATTATGTGTCCTTATTTTTGTTTCCACTTTGCAGTTGGTTATAGTTTGCTGAATGCCTTGGACCCGAAATCAGCGGGTGCCATGGTTGAAGCTATCCAGGCTGATGGGAATCCAACGTGGTTGGAGCAAATACATGACCGTTTTCTGCATCCTACCGATGCGAGTTTGAGTGGATACGCCAATGAAGTTCTTGGTGAGGATGATGAGGACGACTTGGTCGACTCTGGTCGAGAGGAAATCGTTATCCTTTCTAGTGGAAGTTCTGACCAGGATGTTGAAGATCTAATATCTCATTCCGCGCGTGCAGGTACCGTGCCTGGTGGTGTTGCTGAGGCGGTACATGGGTTTGCTGAGGATGATGACGATGTGGAGGCATCTGTTGATCCGTCTGCCCAGTTGGAGACGAGGAAAAGGGCAAGGACGGAGAAATCTGTAAGAAGGGAAGAGAAGAAGGAGGGCGGAGCTGCTGGATCTTCTCGTAAGCAACCTTCTACTCTTCCTTATCTAGATTATGTGGTAGTGTCTGATACATTGTCTGGCCTAGGCCCTGGGGAGGTGCGTCAAGGGTCAGATCCTGATGATAAAGCCACTTTAACTGAGCATATGAAGAAGAAGGCTCTTGATGATCATAAGCGTCATCTTGATGAACAAGCTGCTGCCCTTCTTGCGGCCAAGAGGGCCAAGCTTCAAAAGGATGCCCCCCCAGCCCCTTCTGAATCTGAGGTTGATTTGGGTGTATTTAGTGGGGGTCGAGGGAATTTGTTGGAGAAGATATTTGAGGCCTCTGCTTCCCGCCCTGGTAACTTAGTTTCCGTGTATGTTTCTGTCATCTTTCCTTTGGTCTTTTTTGCTAATTGTAGTTTTATGGCAGAATCTAAGACTAGCAAGAAGCCGCGGCCGGTGGATATTTCTCAGATTACTCCACCTACCTCTCCTCCTTCGAGGACTGTTGGCTTGACCCCTCCTCGAGATGATGTTGATGTAACTGTGAAGGGTGGGGAAGGGTTTGAAGGTATATTTGAGGGGGGTGACGCTGCTGGTGGTGATGTTGGTGGTGATGCTGGTGGAGTTGATAAGGGTAAAGGTGTTGAAGTGGAGATGGAGTCTAGTGAGACCACTCCGCAACAAACCATTTACACAAAACGCCCTCCCGTTGAAGGTGGAGCCACTTCTGGCTTTGTGCGAAGTCCGCACTTTGAACAAAATCCTGATGATTCCTGGGGTAACCCAGCTTGTGATGATATGCCGCACGTCCCCCGTTGGGGCCTTACTCAGGGCTCTCGGATGACTGACTTGCAGAACTGTCATGAGTTTTTCTCTTTGTCTCTTCCGCCTGCAGAGAGAATGTTTCAGAAAAACCGCAGCCGCTTTGCTCTTTTAGACGATCATGTTAGGGCTGGGGTTAACTTTTTTGCCACTTCTCAGGAGATTCTTCGCGAATGGCGATCTATGGGAGAAGAAACTCTGGAGTTTGAAGAGGCTAAGAAGGCGTTTTCTGAAGAGAGAGAGAAATTTAACACAGAGCAAAAAGGTTTGCAATGGCGGGCTGCTGATGCTGAGCGGAAACTTGAAGAGCAGAAACAGCTAAACGAGCAAAAACAAAAGGATTGGGAGTCGGCCTGTGCTCGTACGAACGCGGAGATGCAGTCGCAGCGTGATGCTATTGTGCGGCTGTCCGGTGAGAAGACGGCTCTTGCGGAAGAGGCTCATCAAGCGCGTCTTGCTGCGGAGAAGAAGGAGGAGGAGTATGTTGCGCGGATAGATAAGCTGGAGCTTCTTGTGCAAGAGAAGGCTTCAGAATGTGAGGCTGCTCAGCGTCTCCTTGATGGGAAGACGGCTGAGTGCCGTGCGTCTGAGCTCCTTGCTGAGGAAGCTTCAGCTGATAGTAGGTGGCTGCTATCCCGCGGTGTTCCATTGGTAATGTTCTTTGCCTGTTCTATTTCTGTCTTCCTTTATTTCTACTTTTGTGTAGTTATTTCTGCTATCTTATTCGACCTTGTTTTTCATGCAGCTTGCTGATCGTATCTTGAATTCTCCTGAGCTTGCCCGCTACATGTTTGAGTTGGGTGGGGCAGGCTATAATAGTGGCCGTAAGAATGGGTATGCTGAAGGCAGGTGTGCCGCTGTAAACAATGAGAAGGATTATCACTTTGAGTTGTTTAAAGAGGATTGCGAGGGTGCTTATGCTGCTAAGCGTCGAGAATTTTCAATGCTTGAGTTTGCTGTTGTGAAGGCTGCTGGCAAATTGGCCCTCAAAGCGGACGGAGTTGCTTTGTTGAAAAAAGCACTGGGAGATGACGGCGCTGGTGGTGCAGGTGGTGCTGGTCCCAGCCATCCTTAAGTGGGAATTTCCGGCCTGTGTGCCACGTATAGCCTTGCATGGGCTTGTAATGGTGTTTTAAGACAATTTTATATTTCGTACCTGCGGTGTTATGTATTTTGACAAATGTTTGCTATTTTGAATATGTTTATGCAAATTTTGGGATCGTCATAATATGTGCATGTTTTAATTACTTTGATTAGGTGTCACGAATGAATGATGGCGCTGACAGGTGATGTTGTGTTACTACAACGTTTTTATTCTGTCGTTTAAGTATGCGCGCTTGCATGTGATATACGAAGTGATCGAGTTGCAGGTTATTGTGTGAGCTCAGCTGGGATCACAGCCTTGGGAGCATTACAATGTTTAGTTGCCTTGCTATCGATATTTTCGTGTTTATGTGGGCACGAAGTTATGTTTTTTGGCGTTTTGTAGGCTTTGGTTGTGTTTCTGACCCGACTGTTCACTTGGTTGTGACGAGCCTTGGAGGTCTACAACGTTTCCTATGGTCGAGCCATTGATGTTTTCGTGTACGCCCGAAGTAATAAATGCAGTTGTGACAAAAAATTTGCCTGAAATAAAGGTAGCCAACACTTCTTGTATTAAGTAAATGTGTCGGCGATTCGCCCTATACGATTACATGTTTATATGTAGCATTTTCGTAGCTGTTGGGCATTCCAGGTTCGTGGAACCTCTTTGTCGTTCATGGTGCGTAGCTTGTATGCTCCCTTGCCGAGGACCTCATCAATGATGTATGGGCCTTCCCATTTGGGAGCCAGTTTCCCTGGTTTTTCTGCGTTGGACGCTTCATTGTCCCTTAAGACATAATCGCCTGGGTTGAAGGTGCAGATCCGGACTCGGGAGTTGTAATACTTTTCAAGCTTTGATTTGTACTTGGCTTCATTGATTGCAGCCATCTCCCTTCGTTCTTCTAGGAGGTCCAGGTCGATCCTCCTTTCTTCTTCGTTATTGATTAGATTCATGGAGAGCATTCTTGGAGATGGAAGCCCGATTTCTGCTGGGATCACAGCTTCGGACCCATAGACCAAGCTGAAGGGTGTTTCTCCATTGCTTGTTTTGGGCATTGTTCTATGGGCCCATAATATGCTTGGTAGCTCATCGACCCACCCTCGTCTTTTTTCACCGAGCCTTGCTTTGATGCCATCGACGATGCTCTTGTTGACCGCTTCAACTTGACCATTCCCTTGCGGATGTGCGACCGACGAGAAGGTATGTTCGATGTTTAGTTCCTTGAACCATCGTTCGAGATCATCTGCTGCAAAGTTTGTACCATTGTCGGTAATGATTCGGAGTGGCAGGCCGAAACGGCATATGATTTGTTCCCAGATGAATCGTTTAACGACTGCCGATGTGGTTGACGCAAGTGCTTTTGCTTCTACCCACTTGGTGAAGTAATCGACCGCGACGATGATGAACTTGACTGCCCCCGGAGCTTCTGGGAAAGGGCCCACCATGTCTATGCCCCATTGCTGAAAGGGCCATGCGGTTGTTACAGGCACCAATTCGTTTTTTGGACGCATGGTTTTTGGTGCATGCCGTTGGCAGCCGCTGCATTTCCTTAATTCTTTCACGGCATCGAGGTGCATTCCGGGCCAGTAGTACCCGGCGTTCATTACTTTAGCCACTACCATGCGTGGCCCGGCGTGGATGCCGCAGATGCCCTCATGTACTTCCCGGATCAGATAATTTGCGTCGTCGGCGTCAACACATCTCAGCAGAGGGCCGAGATATGACTTTCGGTACAATATCCCATCCGCCATTTGATAATGTTCTGATTTATACTGGATTTTCCGCGCCTCGGCTTTATTTTCTGGGAGTATCCCGGACTGTAAGTACATGATGATGGGTGTCATCCATGACGTGGTTCCTGTTTGGATGACGCTGACTTCTCGGAGTGGCACAGACGAGTTGCTTAAAACTTCTATTCGTACGTCTTTGGCTAGGTGCTGAAAACTTGTTGACGCAAGCTTGCTTAAGGCGTCTGCCGGCTTGTTTTCGCTGCGGTTTATGTGGTGCACCTTGTAAGAATAGAAAGTTTGCAGCAACGTCTTTGCCTGGTTGAGATAGAGTGCCATTATGTCGCCCTTGGCTTCATATTGACCGTTGATTTGGCCTGCCACTAGCATGGAGTCCACATGTGCCTCAATATGTCGGACTCCCATTTTGATTGCTAAGCGCAAGCCGGCCAGAAAGGCTTCATACTCTGCCTCGTTATTTGTGCTCTTGAAGTCTAGACGTATGGCGTAAGTAAACTCGTTTTTGTCAGGGCTCACTAGCCGTAGCCCCGCGCCTGCCCCATCTTCGTTGGACGCGCCGTCAGTATACAGCATCCATGGTTCTTCGGTTTGTTTTTTCTCCGCTTTCTCCATCGCCTTACATTCTCTGTCTTTGTCATCGGGGACTTCCGTCATGAAGTCTGCCAAAACTTGGCCTTTTATCGACGGTCGTGGTCTGAAGACTACGTTGTGTCCCCCTAGCTCTATCGCCCATTTGGCCAACCTTCCTGATATTTCAGGCCTTGCTAGGATGTTCCCAATATTGTAATTTGTTAACACGTGGATGACGTGATTGGCGAAATATCGGCGTAGCCTTCTTGACGCGTGAATCAGTGCAAGGACAAGCTTTTCCATGATTGCGTATCTTGTTTCTGGGTCGGTTAGGGTTCTGGACACATAATACACAGGTGTTTGAACCCCTTGTCGATCAACCAGCAATACGGCCCCGACGGCCCTGTCGGAAGCTGAGAGGTACAGAACCAAAGGTTCTCCTTTGTTTGGTGCGGTTAGAGTTGGCAACTTGATGAGACAGTCTTTCATCTCGCGGAACGCATTTTCTGCTTCTGGAGTCCATTGGAATTGAGTTTTCTTCATGCAGTTTCGCAAGGTCTTGATGAATGGGAAAGATTTTGCCGCGTGGTTTGCTAGGAATCGATTGAGGGCTGCCAATCGTCCTGCGAGCTTTTGCATATCTTTGATGCTTGCTGGTGAAGGCATCCTCTCTATGGCCTGGACCTTTTCTGGGTTCACCTTAAAACCATCTTTGGTGACTATGAAGCCCAGAAACTTTCCTTCCTCCATTCCAAATGAGCACTTTGCTGGATTCAGTTTGATGCTCACGCTGCGCAGCGTGTTGAAGGTTTTCTGAATATTTACCAGCATTGCGCTCTCCTCCCTGCTCATGATTACCAGATCGTCCATGTATACCTCGATGTATTTACCGATGGCGTCACTAAATGTTTCGTTCATCAACCGTTGATACGTAGCACCTGCATTCTTTAAGCCGAACGGCATCTTGGTGTAGCAGTATAGCCCCGTTGGCGTGCGGAATGCGGTTTTATCCTCGTCTTGAACAGCCATCTGGACCTGGTGGTATCCCTTGTAGCAATCCAGAAAACATTTCCACCGAAACGTTGCCAAAGAATCTATTTTCTCGTCTATGTCTGGCAACGCATAGCAGTCACGGGGGCATGCTTTGTTCAGATCCTTGTAGTCGACGCACATTCGCCAACTACCGTTCGGTTTCTTTACCATAACTGGGCTTGCCACCCACGTTTGGTACCGGACTTCCCTGATGATTCCTGCGTTTAGCAGTTCTAACACTTGTTCTTTCATTGCATCATGTTTGATGTCCCCCAGGTGTCGTTTGGCATGTACTACTGGCTTCGCATCCTCTGAGACGTTTAACCGGTGTTCCGCTATATGCCGTGGAACACCAACCATATCGGCCGGTGTCCAGGCGAACACGTCCATGTTGTCATGCAGTAATCTCTTTAACGCCGCACGCGTTAGGTCAGACATTGCGGGTCCCAGAGTGACCGTTTGTTCTGGGTATGCGCTATTCAATACCCATTTTTCTGCCTCTCTGCGCGGTGCGGGCTTTCTTGCTTTTGCCGGCCTGATTTCGTCTGTTGCTAGCACTTCCTTGCTTGCGTATATCAACGCAACGCCTGTTTCGGTTGGAAAGCCTATGGCAGAATGTGGTGCGGAACAGATCATGCTGAAATCTCCTTGGGATTCTCGTCCTAAAAGGATGTCATGTCTTGAATGTGCCGGTAGCACCATAAATGTGACTTCTTCAGTTCTTGAATTTCTCCCATCAGAAAGTAATACTGGGAAAGATATTTGTCCTAGGGGAAAGACGGCCTCATTGCAGAATCCAGTTAATGGGTAGTCAACTGGTTCCAGGCGCGCCTTATCCTCTTGGTCGAATTGATTGAAGCACTGTTCATATATGATGTCTGCGGTGCTTCCGGGATCAATAAAGATGTAATCTGTTTGGTAGTGGCCGATCACCCCTGGAATGACTATTGGCCGCTTTTCTCTTGGACCTCCCCTGACAACTGGGAACACTACTTGCTTCTCGCGCCATGAATCATCCTGCGCGCGTTTGTTGTAGTTTTTTCTTGGTCGCCGTGGTCCTCCTTGCACCATATGAGTTTCTAGCTTTCTGAGCTTCTTGTTGTCTGGACCTTCATCTCTTCGTTGTATCTGGCGGTAATCGCGCTTTCCTCCTTTGACTAAGTGACCGAGCTTTCCGTCTCTTAGAGCTCTTTTGATTTCTTGTTTCAAGCTGAAGCAATCATCGGTCAAGTGGCCCGTGTCTTTGTGGAATTCACAGAAGAGATTTGGGTCTTGACCCCTTTTGTTGCGCATCTGCAAAGGTGGTTTGAATTGATGGTTCTCTGTAGCTAAGACTTCAGAAGGTGTTTTAGTTAGTGGAGTCCACTGCTTTTCTCTATTTTCGCGCTTTACTTCTTTTCGATGGGCTATCTGATTGATCGTATGGCGTGCGTCGTCCCGCGGGGGGCTTCTTTCTCTGTTCCCAGAAGCCTTCCAGGGTTGATTTCTACCCCTTCTGTTGTTTCGATCGTGATGGTTGTGTGCGCGTTGACGGTGATCGTCACCGGTCAGTTGCCTATCTGTCTGCGCAATGGTCTTGGCCGCTTCAATGAAGGTTTCCCAGTCTTTGGGTCCTCCGTCGCGCCCTTTGATTCTTTTAACCAGATCGTCGCATTTGACTGCTCGCATGAAGTGTGCGCGCATCATCTTTTCCGGTATGTCTCCGATTTCCAAACATTCTTTGTTGTACCTCGTAATAAAATCCTCTACGCTTTCGTAGTCTTTTCTGTATATGTTCAAACAATCCCCTGGGTCTCTGGCGTGTCTTCGCTGTTGAGAAAAGTGTGCTAAGAATTTTTCTCGGAAGTCGACCCATGATTTGATTTTTCCAGCTGGTAAATTGTCGAACCAGATGCGTGCCGCACCAACGAAAGTTTGAGCGAACAAGTGACACCATGTTGGTAGGTTCCAACCACCTGTTGCTCCTGCGCCTTTGAACACCTGGAGGTGATCGTCTGGGTCCGTCAACCCGTTGTATTTACCTACGTTGTGGGGTAACTTTGTTTTATCGATGGCTGCGCACGCGATTTCTGGAATGAATTTTGAATTTTCTGCCATGTCCTCAGGACGATAGCTCAAAGTGTAATCGTGCTCTGCTTTGGGGTTGTACCCCGCGCGCTTGGTTGGTTTGTATGCCTCGTGCTCTGGAGGAAGTCTGCTGAACACTGTGGATTCTGCCTTGTACGTTGGGTCGTCTTCCTCCTCTTCCCATTCTGTGTTCATGTTACGTGCGCCCAAACGGGTCTGGATTGGTTTTCGGTGCAGGGTGGAGTTTTGCACGAAATTACTCTCTGTTTCAGCATAAGTGTCGCGCGTGTCTTGCACACTGGGTCTTCTTATATTCTGCACTGGCCCTCTTTCTGGACGTAAGTTCCATGCGTTGGTCTGCTGAGCCGTGTGTGTGCTCAGAGACCTTGGCTGCGGAGTTGCAAATGTTGTTTGGTTGGCCTGTGCTTGGAGCAGAGCTTGCTGTGCGCTAAGTTGCGTGTAAACTAAGTTTATGGATGCCATTTGTTCGGCGTACCAGGAGGCTAGAGTTTTTCCTTCTGGTAGCCCTAAGAGTGCAGAGTAATTGAGCTGTGTTGGTTCCGATGGAGCAGAAGGGCCTGCTCCATGGCTTAAACTTGGCATCGGGGGAGGCACGTGGTGCAAGGTCCCCGTCGGAGTTTGGAACGTAGCTCCATTTGTGTTTTGTGTAACGGTTCTTGTTGGTGTTTGTAAAATGGGTCCAGTTGTGGTTT